>NW_021835036.1:7500-15000 GCF_006345805.1 Octopus sinensis | reverse complement strand
ATATTTTTTTTTGAATCCTATAAATTGATAATACATTAGCTATCCTCCCTCACCTAATTACAGAGGCACTTAATTTTATTTTGTTATTCCCTTTTAATATCCTCAAATTTCAATATAATTATAATTCAATTAGCAGAATTTCATGTTGTGATATCGATGTAATTGCCTTCAATTATTATTTCAAGAAAGTAAAGCGACAAGCCCTGCCGTTGTGGACATTGTTGCTGCTATTGAAGCTGTTGATTCCGTTTGCTGCTGTTATTGGTTTTGTTGTTGTTGTTTGCTTGTTGCTTGTGGCAGTTGGATATGTTTATCCTAAAGTCAAGCTTCACTCAGTAGAAATATAATTTGTAGCGTAGCAAATGTGAATACACCGTTTTATATAGAACCCTACGTAGGTTATCGCAAGCTGCATTTTCTTTCTGTAATGCAGTAGGGTGTGGCCAGAGAGAGATTTCGCTGCTCTAATATTAATTAGCAATTCAAGCCATTCTCTTATCATCTATAGGTTTAGTGTTATTGCTGCGGTTCATATTATTCTTTAGAACAAACCAAGCGTAAACGACGGTAACTAATATTAAAATCATCCCAGTCTTGAACAATCCGTTTTTTCTTCGTATACATACATACCTATATACAAACACGCACAGAATACACACACAAACACACAAGCCCACACACGCAGATATATGGGCGTGGTGTAAAACGTTTGATGGTTCCGGATCCGTCTCACTGCATCTTATAGATAGCACATGTTGATAAAAGACTTTGACTATCTATCTGTCTTTCTGACTGTCTGTCTCTCTGTCTCTCTCTGTCTCTCTCTGTCTCTCTCTCTCTCTTTCTCCCTCTCTCTCTCTTCCTCTCTTTCTCTCTTTGTCTATATACATATATATATATATATATATATATATATATATATATGCATATATGTGTATATACAGGGTGCGGTGATAAATTGTCGTCTCAGTTACGCAAAAAATGAAAGTAATACTGCCATCTCATTTTAAGAGATATATCTACCAAAATTACATTAAATTATCTTAAAATATTAAGGAGTAAGTTTATTCAATAAAACCACCATTGTTTTCAACGACGGCCACCAGACAACTTCGGCACCTCCTGCAACTCTACTCGACGGTCTTCTTGGTTAAGTTGGTGTGAATGCTGCCATAATCCTTGCCTTCAGTTCATCTTTCGATTTAGAAGGTGTTTTGTTGGTCTCTCGCCCAACTCTGCCCCACACATAATAATCAAGGTGGTTGCAGTCTGAAGAGTTGAGTGGCCATAATTTAAGGCTGATGTAGTCGCAGAAATCGCCTGACACCTTTGACTGGGTTCTCCTCTTCTCTGACATGGTGTAGAGTCCTGTTGCCAGACATAGGGTCTCCTAGTAGCCACCCCTTTGAAACAGGAAGCGCAACCTACTCTTGGCACTTGATGTAGGCTTCCGTGTTGAGTCTAAAGCCGCGTGGGAAGGTGAATGGAGGCATAACGTCGCCATCACTAGTGATCGCCCCAAACACCATGATGTTGACTGGATGTTTGATTTTTATCCCTCTGGGGACGCGGCTAGTCAATGTTCATTCTGTGTGTCCAATACGTGATCTTCGCAAAAAATGTTCCCATCTGAAAAAAAACAATGCATGTTCAGTTGGAGGGGATGCTTGAGTTTGTTCAAGAGCATCGTAGCGCGGTCTTACCTTCTCGGTATGATGGCTTGGGATAAAAATTGGCCCTTTCTCATCTTGTATGAGGAATACCAAATATCTCCATGGACTACCTGCCTGATAAGAGAATCAGACACTCCTATGTCCCTAGTGATGGACCTGATTGACTTATAGGGATCGTTGTCAACCATGACCTGGATCTCACTAACAAATTCAGGAGTTTTTTTCTCATCAGAGCTGCCGTATCTTCGTAATTACCATTAGATTCATCGAACTCTTTCTGAATCCTCTGCACAGTCCTCAGATTGACAGCCAAACATTTTGATATGTTTGTATTGGAGCTCTTCCGGTACGAATGCCAAGCAGTATAGCATATCTTTTCCAAATTTCCGACATACTGAATTGCGTCAAGGTGCTGCTTTTTTCTCAGAAAC
Source organism: Octopus sinensis (assembly GCF_006345805.1). Taxonomy (NCBI): domain Eukaryota; kingdom Metazoa; phylum Mollusca; class Cephalopoda; order Octopoda; family Octopodidae; genus Octopus; species Octopus sinensis. The sequence continues at coordinate 12,896 of NW_021835036.1, read as the reverse complement.
GGTGCCCCACTTACCCTGCTATACTCTCTAGTCGACAAAACCAAAACCAAACAATGCGCATGCGCGAAATAAGGATGTTTCAATTGGCGACAATTTACCCATCGCACCTTGTGTGTGTGTGCGTTGTACATTCTAGCCCACGCAGAGACGTATAAACCGCTACTGTGAATATGATGCTGGAGATATTTATGATCGAAAGCGAGAAGATGGCGATTTATGTCCGATAGCGTCCGTATTTGCCGCGTTCCCGTTTAATATGATTAAAGCAAATTTGGACAGTGTTCAATTTTGGATATCGAACACAACCCTTGTTTAGCTTAGTTTACGATGTGAATTTTAACAACTCCATTTCAGACAAACTAATGCTCTATTACTAAATGAAGTTACTAACCTGTTATGCAGTATACATGGTGATGTGTTATGTGCAAAACTAAATACAATAATTTCAAATCGATTTGAAAACAGGATCGTACCAAATGTATGTTCAGGTATTTTCAGATTTTAATATTCATCCACAAGCAAAATTCTGATGAGTAAATTGTAGGCATTAGCTTATATTTATTACTGCTGGTATCCTTAAGTAAAATTGGCTTTTAACCCAGAATTACTAAAGATAGTAAACTGGATGTTTGGAATTTCAATCAGACTTACAGTCTTAGAGAGAACATTTAAATATACGTTAATATTCACAGTTCTATAAAATGTGATGTACTGTCACTGTATATGTATTTACCGTAAATCCTCGAGTATACTCCGCCCTTGAGTATAATACGCAGGGGATTTTTAAGGGGCTGTACCTCTGAAAAACCTAAACTTGTGTATAATACGCACCCATTCTCTAACTTGAGTCAAGGAGGTCTATATAACGTCCTTTGTTTGTAAAAATATATACGGTAACGTCCTTTATTATTATTGTACATAGAACATAACGCAAACGTGTAACTTTTTTGTGCATTTTGTTTGCAGAAAATAAAGAAATAACAGTAATAAAGTTTCATAAATGGTGCTTACTGCAATTTAAGAATGATTCTTTTTTGACTTCAATGCTTTCAGGGTTAGCTTAATATATTTTCGCACCCGGCATCACAAAATGCGTCTGAATAAACATTGCCGCACAGCAAATAGAGACTCGGACATTGCTCAGAAAATAATTTTAATTTTTAACCTCGTATATAGTACGCACTAGAGATTTTGACCTTTAAGTTTTGGGAAAAAAATACGGATTATACTCGAGGATTTACTGTATACATACACTCGCACACATACGCATATCACTGTAAACATTATATACATAAATGCATATGTATATAGATGCTAGATGCAATGTAATATTCCCCCTAACATAATGAATGATGAAGAGAGAACATGCTTCCCGTTGTAAGGAATCGATAAAGTGGACGCGTGGGAGCTCTTTCATAGTCATTCGGCCGACTAGAAATGAGTGCTAAATAACCCTCAAATTATTTTCTACTCTAGATAGGTACCAGGCCCGACATTTTGGGGAGGAAGGCTGACGATTAGATTCACCACAGTACGCAACTAGTACTTAATTTATCGACCCCGAAAGGATGAAAGGCAAAGTTGACCTCGGCGGAATTTGGAATTTGAACGTAAAGACAGACGAAATACCGCCAAGAATTTCGCCCGCCGCGCTAACGTTTCTGCCTGTTCACCACCTTTCACAATAAGCCCCAAAGTGCTCTCGAGTGTTAGATTTTACATGGTCATCGGTGGGCAACTGTCCCTGCATATTCACCGGCGTTGTGAATGCTCATTATGACCCTCATCATCGACATCATCACCAGCACAAGTAGCAACAGCATTATCATCAACATATTCATCGCATACAAGTTACTCTTTTATGTTCGTGCCGAAACTAAAGTCAGATTTTTAAATGTCTCCCACCCAAACACTTGAAATTTATTTCTATCTTTAAGTAATTATATCAATGTTAGTGTTATATAGTCGTGGCTGGTTTTCTTTTTATTGTTGTTGTTGACTTGCATGTCGCCGAATCGTTGTTGTGTTATGGAATATGAAATCATTCTTTCTTTCAAGAAATTCTTGTTGTTGCTGTTATTATTATTATTATTATTATTGAGTGAGAGAGAAGTGCATGCTATCAAAATGACACTGGGACAAAATATACGAAGCCCAGTATGCCCATCATGACTACCCTTCTGATAAGGGTACACCAGGCACACGCATCACAACCATATGTGCGCGACATGGTGATCTCATATCAAGGTAAACAGCGCATGAACTTGAAGTTGGGGGCCAATTTAGAATTTTCTTCATGTCGATTAGTCCATCCCGCCCAAAAGGTTCCTGAATAATGGTTGTTTAATGATTATGAACAGAACACCTCTGTTTCCAAAGGTAAATTATCCAAACACCAAAGAATTCCTCTCAACACATCGTTATGATGCTCCCCAACTACTTCTGCTCGTGATTAGAGATGCACATATCGTCAGCCCCTAAGGGGTATGCTCAACTTGTTAAAGTTAAACAAGCAAAAATGTGGTATAGAGCTGAATATTTACTGTAGCCCATCTTTTACACCAAGACAAAACAATATACATGATAACACTTCCAATCAGTTAAGATCGGAAGCCATTAATGCCACTGCCTGGTACTGTATCATTATTATTATTATCATTATTATTATTAGTATTATTTATTATTATTATTATTATTATTATTATTATTATTATTATTATTATTATTATTATTATTATTATCAAGGCAGCGAGCTGGCAGAATCGTTAGTACGCCGGCGGAGATGCTTAGCGGCATTTCGCCTGTCGCAACATTTCAATTGAATAATTCACCTTTCAAAAGGTCCCTGAATAAAGGTCGTTTAAGGATGTTGAATAAAACTACCATGTTTTAAAGTTAAATAAACCCAACCCCAAAGAATTCATCTCAACGCATGGCTATGATGCTCCCCCACTACTTCTGCCCGTAATCAGAGTTGCACATCTCGTCAGCCACTAAGGGAACATGCTCAACTGTTTACGGTCAAACAGCTGACAAGCAAATGTATGGTATTGAGCAGCATAGTTGCTGTATTATTATTATTATTATTATTATTATTATTATTATATTATTATTATTATTATTATTATTATTATTTTTATTATTATTATTATTGAGTGAGAGAGCAGTTCATGCCATCAAAGTGACACTGGGTAAAATATACGAAGCCAATATACCCATCATGACTACCCGTCTGATAAAGGTACATCAGGCACATGCATCACAACCTATGTGCGCGACATGGTGATCTCATATCAAGATAAACAGCACATGACCTTGCAGGTGGGGCCCAGTTAGAATTTTCTTCAGGTTGAGTAGCCCATCCCGCTCAAACGGTCCTGAATAAGGGTTGTTTAAGGATGTTGAAAGAACACCATGTTTCCAGAGGTGAACTATTCAAACCCCAAAAAATCCCTCTCAACACATGGCTATGATGCTCCCCCACTACTACTGCTCGTGATCAGAGATGCACATATCGTCAGCCACTAAGGGACATGCTCTATTATTATTATTTTTATTATTATTATTATTATTATTATTATTATTACTACTACTACTACTACTACTACTACTACTACTACTACTACTACTACTGCAACCATTAGTAGTAGTAGTAGTAGTAGTAGTAGTAGTAGCCCTTGTATCGTTATCAATGATAGTGTTCTCGTCACTGAAATTGTTTTTTTGATAAATGTGTGAAGATGTTGCTTGTTGGCACCATCTCGGTTGGTCTAGAACATCATCAACGTTATCGTACGTATGTATGGACCCTCGTCTCAAACAAAAGATGGTATTATCGTTATCACCATCACCATCGTCCTTATCACCACCATTATTAATAATGTTATTACTATTATTGTAGTTGTTGTTGCTGCTGTTATCGTCATGACCATCATCTTCATAATCGCCATCATATTTGTAATTTATTGTTGTGGCTTTCTCTTTTTATACAATGGGTTTTTTTCTTTATGTCTGCAATTGTATATATATTTATCTATATCTTGCGTTAAAAGATCAGCCATATTCATTTTCATATTGAGATGATGATCTCGATGATATATATATGAATGTGTTTGTGCTTGTGTGCGTGTGAATGTGTGTGTGAGAGAGAGAGTGTTTGTGTGTTTGTTTGTGTGTGAGCGTGTGTGACTGAGTGTGTACTTGTATATATGGATGTATGCTTATCTGTGTATGCCTGTGTGTACATACGTATACACACACACACACACATACACACACACACACACACCACACACCACACACACACACACACACACACACACACACACACACATATATATATATATATATATATATATATATATATTCTGCTTTGAGTTATAGACTTTTGATAATTTCTATTTCCTTACAATTGTAAAGCAATATTTCTCTTCATATATATATATATATATATTGTAAGTTTTTCATTTTCATTTTTTAAATATGGTTTAGAAATTTTTTTGTCTAAATAAAAATTATATGATAAGACAGTTGTTATTGCATCAAAATCTTTACTTGTATCAAAATGCAACAACAATAAAACCAGATCTCATACGTATGCTAGAACATCCTATAAACGCAATCGCTTAAAAATAGACTATTTTCGTATTGGTGGAATACAATTGTGCTAATATTCTTTTTACAAACCTTTAAATTTACAAGTTAAACTTTAGTAGTATTAGTAGTAGTAGTAGTAGTAGTAGTAGTAGTAGTATAGTAGTAGTAGTAGTAGTAGTAGTAGTAGTAGTGGCAGGAGCAGCAGCAGCAGTATTTTTATTATCATTGTTATAGCATTTTTCTCGAGTCTATTTATGGTCCTAACGAGAGCAAAATTCTCTGCACGTTTCACTCTGTATATATGTGATACACACACACACACACACACACATATCTATTATATAAAATCCGTTCTGTTTGTCTTCTAGGATCTCTGGAATCCTCAAATTTCAAATGTAGACACCGACGGTATCAGGGCGTGTATAAGTCTTAAAAAAATTACAAAAATCGATTCTAGGTGAGAATGCGTTGGATAAAGTGAATAAAATCGTTTTTCGTTGGAAAAGAAGAAAGGTTTATCATTATTTCTTCTTTTGCTGGTGTCACAAATTTAGGTTAAATCAGTGTTTCTCAAAGGGGAGGCCTATGGGACGGTCGGACAAGTTGTTTTGAGAAAGTTTGGTTTAAATGTTTGTCAATTCAGCACCGTCCATTGGATAGTGGGCGTTTTGCTCGTATATATATATATATATATATGTATACGTACACACACACAATGATTCTCCGATCATTGTAATTTCAAGTTTGTTTTACCACTCATCAATTCCTCACACCCAACTATCCACCTCATAAAGCCCTCA
>NW_021835036.1:0-2500 GCF_006345805.1 Octopus sinensis | reverse complement strand
TACACATTTTACTAAAACGCAGAAAAAATATCACAACAGTTACTCAGAGTTTCACGTTCCCTTTCGTCGGACAGTGTTGCTTAGAAAACTGCCCGACGAACGGGAACGTGAAACTCTGAATAACAATTTTTGTGATACTTTTGCTGCTTTTTAATAAACCATATTACTCTACCTCTTGTATTAGAGTACTATTTCTTCCACCTTGTTTCACATTTATGTGCCTAATCTAGTATATATATATACAAATACAAACGCATACACATACACATACACACACATACGAACGCACATACAGACATAGGCCTGTATATTTTAAAAAAATACACAAGCGTAGAAATATGTAAAAGTATAGTTTACGCTTACATACGTAAGCAAAATATAAGTAAATGACTGTGCGTACGATTGAGCGTGAGTTTCTCAATGTCTTCGAGATTTAACGTGTCCTATCCAATGTGTGTTTCCATTCTCGTAACTACTGAATGTATCACGTACGATACCATATATCGATGATTGTAATCAATATTATTGATTTCCCGGAAGAAAAGAGTTGTGTTTTGTTAATTAGACATAATCCATTCCACTCCCTCCTCGTGTAATCTACGTATCCCTCTATCGGTGACTCTATCTATATCTCTATCTATTTTTCCATATCTATCTATCTATCTATCTATCTATCTATCTATCTATCTATCTATCTATCTATCTTTATATCTATCTATTTTCTATCAACCAGTGATATTTCCCCACATATCCTCATTCATACATTCATTCATACACATATACACACATATATGTATGTATATAAATATATATATATATTTACTCACACACACACACACACACACACACATATATATACACATAATTGTGTATGCGTGTGTATATGTACGTGTTTACATTTGTGTATACAACTACAAACAAACATGCATATGTATTTATACATGTACATCAAGAAACGTATACAGAGAGACAGACATACATACAGACAAAATGAGAGACAGAATAATAGATATATAGACAGATAGCTAGACAAACCGACACACAGGCAAACAGACAGATAGATAGATAGATAGATAGATAGATAGATAGATAGATAGATAGATAGATAGATAGATAGATAGATAAATAGATAAATAGATAGATAGATAGATAGATAGATTGATAAATAGATAGATAGATAGATAGATAGATAGATAATAGATAGATAGATAGATAGATAGATAGATAGATAGATAGATAGTTTGACAGACAGAAAGGTAGAGCGATAGATAGAACTATACGTTCGACTTACGCTCTCTATTTGTATACAGAATTCTCTTCATTCTCTCTTTTAGTCCCTCTCCTTACTTCCCTCTCTCTCTCTTTCTCTCCCTTACCTTTACTTTATCGCTCTTTCTTGTTCACAGCAATGGAGCCAGATAATTTCTCTAGAGCATTTCGTTTTATCTTAACGTTCATTGTTTCTTTTTCATCTTTTAAGTAAATCTTATTAAAATGCCAATTTAACTGTTCTCCCCGATAATAAATAGCAACAATATATAAATTTTCAAAAATACATATCAAAAAACAATCACGCATTTTTTCTTTCGAATAAGGGAAAATTTTAACAAAAAATAATACGTCATCCATATGGAACGATATCTAGAAATAGCTGTTTGAGACTTCATTGGGGAATGAAATCCACGTAGTGAAAATTGGTTTAATTTTCAGAAACATATTTCAAATGATTTATGGTATCGCATTTGTAATGAAGAAAGCAGTTGTCCTCTAAAGACTTCAGTGTAACCTTCTAGAATTAAATGTAGTTTATTTAAATTGTGCCTTACACACTTTACTTTTTCCTACATTTTTATTTCATCGCAGTTCCTGTTGGTGTTCAGATTTTTCATCTCTTTATTTCTGCCTGTGATTTATATATATTTTAAAGATTTATTTATCATTTTCTGCGTAGATATCTAATGAGACATATCCAAAACCATCACATACAATGTTACTTGTTAAATGAGCACACATAGTTAAATGTATATATATATATATATATATATATATATATATATATATATATAAATATGTGGGGGGGTATATGTGTGTGCGAACGTTAGATAGATATGTAGATAGATTATGTGATATATATTTTCATTTACAGAATTATATTTATTTTAGAGAAAAGTGAGTGTTCGCGTATACATACATACATACACCACACACATATATACATACATATTATATATTATATATGATTATATATATATATATAATATATATATATATATAATTTTATATATATATAATGTATACATCTTGCTCATTACAATTTTATTTCCCCTTCAAGATTGATATTGCTGCAAATAGGTTCAGTGTTCGTCTTTCAGATCGCTCACAATGATCATAGCATTAATTCCCATCTGCATTAAACAAGCTGTTCAAGGAAATTTGCACTCACTTGACCAACCCTACACACATACAAATGTGAGGGGGGAATATGTGCGTGCGCATTATG
>NW_021835035.1:0-46540 GCF_006345805.1 Octopus sinensis | reverse complement strand
AAGAAAACAAGACGCCAAACATAGTGTCAGTTGAGAATGAAAGCAAACAACGCTAGATCATAGATATAGCATGCCCAGTTGACAATAAGGTATGCGATAAGGAAGAAAAGGTGAAAGATATGACATGTTAGCTTAGGAGGTTAAGCAGTTGTGTTCGATGAAAAAGGTGGTAGTAGTACCAATAATTGTCGGAGCTCTGTGAGCAGTGAGTAAAAATCCTGAGAAGTACATGGGATAGATAGGGGCTGCAATAAGGGTGGAGCACTTACAGAAAACAGCACTGCTTGCAACCACTAGAATACTCCAGATGGTGCTCGAAAAATAAGGGAAGTTACCTTAGTTCACTGGTAGTGAACAGCTGAAACCGTAGTACATCTCCAGCTGTAGAAGCTGTGCAAAAGAAATAATAATAATAATAATAATAATAATAATAATAATAATAATAATAATAATATGATGATGATGATAATAATGAAAATAATAATAATAATAATAATAATAATAATAATAAAAGAATATTATAGACGAGTTAGATCAATACTAAAAACAGAGCCCAATGCTAAAAACAAGATAATAGGTATTACATTTTAGCTGTCCCAGTTATAAGTTACAGCTACAATATCCTTAACTGGACCTAAATGAACTGACCAAAATAGATAGGAAAACAAGAAAATAATGACAGATCTAGGATGCATCACACAAAAATCTGACATAGAAATACTATATATGCAACGTATAGAAGGTGCCTTATACAGCTGGAAAACTACTATAAAATAACCACCATAGGACTGCAAAATATCTACTTCAGAAGGAAGGAAAACTGATACAAATAGCGGCAAAACACGAGCAAAACAAAAACTGTTCTCAGCATTTAAGGAAGCTGACAAATACAAACAAGAAATCATACCACCTAACAAATATGAAGAGAAGAAGAAGAAGAAGAAGAAGAAGAAGAAGAAAGAAGAGAAGAAGAAGAAGAAGAAGAAGAAGAAGAAAAGAAAAAGAAGAAGAAGAAAAGAAAAAGAAGAAGAAGAAGAAGAAGAGAAGAGAAAAGAAGAAGAAGAGAAGAAGAAGAAGAAGAAGAAGAAGAAGAAGAAGAAGAAGAAGAAGAAGAAGAAGAAGAAGAAGAAGAAGAAGAACAACAAAAGCTATAACAAATGAAATCCAACTAAAAATAGAACAGCAACGAACCATGATAAAACGATGGCAAGAAAAGCCCCATCATGGTAAATACTGGACTAAACTAAACGCAAAAGAAATAGACAAAGAAAAATCCCAGCAATGGTTGAGAAGCTCAGGACTCAAAGCAGAGACAGAGGGATTTTTTTTAATTGCAGCACAAGACCAAAGCCTCCCCACCAGAAATTACCAAAAACATGTAAGGAAAAGAAATATAACAAGTAACTGCTGTCCAGTCCTGGCTAAGTAGGAATATATTCACAGACATGACAGAGCTGGAACCTACATATACTGGAAGCTATGCCAACATTATGGAATAACAACAGAAAAAAGATGGTATAGGCACACACCAGAAAAGGTCACAGAAAACGAGAAAGCAACCATACTCTGGGATATGCCGATACACATAGATAGAGAAATTAAGGCTAACAGACCAGATATAGTTGTCAGAGATCATGAAGAAAAAAATGCTTTCTAATTGATGTATCAATACCGGCAGATGTATCTCTAAAAGAAATGGAGAAACTTTCAAAATACAAAGACCTGGAAATAGAGGTAACCAGAATGTGGAATCTAAAAACAGAAACAATTCCTATCATAGTAGGTGCATTAGGCATGATAAAAAAATCTTCAGACAAATACAAAACAAAAACACCAGGACTTACAAACACATATAACATACAGAAAATTGCACTACTAGGCACTGCACACATCCTACGCAGAACACTTTCCATACAATAACCATCAGAGCATCACAACAAATCACAGCACATACCTAAGGCACGCAGAGCTGCGCTCGGTAGTGAAGTGAAAGCACGCTAAAAAAATAAAACTACTGAATAATAATAATAATAATAATATAATATAATAATAAATAATAATAATAATAATAATAATAATAATGATGATAATAATAATAATAATAATAATAATAATAGCAACAACAACAACAACAAAAACCACTGTAATAATAATGATGATAATAATAATAATAATAATAATAATAATAATAATAATAATAATAATAATAATAATAATAATAATAATAAGTGCAGTCTTCTAGCACCTACAGAGTATCTCAACAGGCATGACAGAGCTGCACAATATATTCACCGGGTAATCTGCAAAAACCTGGATTTGCCCCATGAAAAAAACTGATGGGAACACAAACCACCCCCAGTGCTTGAAAATGACCACATCTCACTCCTCTGGAACTTCCCCATTCAAACTGACAGAAAGATAGATGCAAATAGACCAGACATCATATTGAAAGACTTCAAACAAAGAACATGCCTCCTCATTGATATGACTGTCCCAATCGATATAAACGTATCTGTCAAGACCTACCAAAAACTGAGCAAATATAAAGATCTTGAAATAGAAATCAGCAAAATGTGGAACCTGAAGACTAAAACAATACCTGTTGTCATATGTGCTCTGGGAATGATAGCAAAAGGGTTGATTGCTACCTAACTAAGATACCAGGAAACCCCAAATTGGCAGAAATTCAAAAGATAGTGCTCATGGGAACTGCTCATATCCTACGCAAAATACTTTCTATGTAATCTCAAGGTTTAAAACAAATTTTTTTTAGACATCCACTAGTACCACACAAAAAACAACCAAATATATGGCACACTAGGCAAAACAACAACGTGAACTTCCAACCTGTTGTCTCTTGAGGTCTCTGGGTGAGACTTGGAGCCAACTTGATCAAATATAAAACAAAAGTCAAACATATAATAATAATAATAACAAACAATAACCCATCAGTGACTGAGAAGTTCCGAACTGAAAGCAGAGACTGAAGGTTTCATATTAGCAGCACTTGCTCAAAAAAAAAAAAACTACCAGGGTAACTGGCCCTAATTACAGATTCTACGACACATTTGACGAAATAGTAAACCATCTCGTCTCGGAATATCCTGTGCTGACACAAAACGAATATAAATGCCGCCACGATAGTGTAGGGCAGTATTTACATAGGAAAATATGTAAACTCTACAAGATCAACACTCCTGCTTACTGGTATAATCATCATCCTGAACTTGTCGTTGAAGGTAAAAATGTCACTATCCTCTGAGATTTTCCAGTCAACATTAACACAACGATCCAGGCTAATCGACAGGACATGATTATTGAAGACAGGTAAGAAAATACTTGTAGACTAATAGATGTAAGTGGTAATAATATATCTATCAAGGAATATGACAAACTAAATAAATATATGGACCTGGAAATTGAAATACAAAAGACGTGGCATCTTAAAACGAAAACTGTTCCTGTTATTGTGGGTGCCCTAGATATGATAAAAAATTGGGGTGTGAGAAACATCTAGATAAGATCCCAGGAGAACCATGCTTCAGAGAAATCCAAAAGATTATGCTGAAAAGTACTGCCCATATCCTTAAAATAGCCCCATGCATTTCAATGTCTGTGCTGTATTACATGAAGATATTTCACTACCTCCCCTCCCTAAGAATTCAGTCAAATCGTAACATCTCTTATGCTTCACTCGCTCCAGGACTCTGGGTGTGTCTCGGCAAGTGACTGTAAGAAAGATGCAGATTATACACAAGGCAAAACATCCCTGAAAGTGTCATCCGAATCCATCCAGCGATTCTTGAGATATGTCGTCCACGGACAAATAAACAATCGAACAAACACTACTGGAAACAATACCTCTGCAAAGCCGGAGGTAATTATAAGTTTGTTTTAAAATTTGAGATTACCCAGACAGTAGGATATCCTACGTAGGATATGGGCAGTTCCCATGAGTACTATCTTTTGAATTTCTGCCATGTTGGGGTTCCCTGGTATGTGAATTAGCTAGGAATCAGCCCCTTTTGCTAGCATTCCTAGGGCACCTATGACAACAAGTATTATAATTATGATTATGATTATTATAACTGTATTTCTAATCCAGACACAAGGCCTTAAAACACTGTAAATTGTATAATAAAGGCGGCACGCTGGCAGCACCATTACCGCGCCGGATAAAATGCGTAACGGCATTTCGTGCGCTTTCACATTCTGAGTTCAAATGTGACCCGGGTCGACTTTCCCTTTCAAACTTTCAGGATCGGCAAAATAAGTACTAGTTGAACGCTGGTGTCAAAAATACTCGACTGTTACCCCCACCCCGCCGCCGAAATTTGCTGGCCTGGTGCCAAATTTTGAAACTAATATCGATTGCATTTTAACTAAATTGGATGCAGTGGAGACGTGACGCTTAGAGGTTAGGTTGTTGGACTCATGATCGTAAGATTGCAGTTTCGATTCCTGGACGGAACGACGAGGTTTGTTCTGGAGCAATACACTTCCTTTCACGTTGCTTCAGTTCGCACAAGTGGCAAACATGACTAATCGTGGGACGGACAAGCGTCCCATCCAGCTGGGGAATATAAATACGACGACAGTCTATATTTCTTGTGAAGGACCTTTGGCCCTTATCCTTCACTTCCATGCGAGATCACCCAGCTTGTAGCACGTGGTTTACATGATATCATCGGCTCCAGTCATTGAGTGTTACCTCTATCCTCGTTTTGCACGATTGTTCGATTCCAAAACCACCACCGCGTTAAATGAAACAGTGATGAATGAATAGTAGAACGTTTGTGAAAAATCAGTTTCGTTCCACATGAGATTTGCTCCACATGAGTTTTCTTCCACATGAGCACTGTGGACGGTCGCCGAAATGCACTTTTGCAGTTCAAGCATAATCTTCGACGTATTGGCGACCCTTATTATCCTGATAAGCGTACCGTCTTATCCCGGATTTGTTGTGAATAAATGAGTATAATAAACGAGAATAGGTAGGCTTAGTGTCCTCATCATCAGAGGCATGAAAGGCAACGTTAACCTCGAGGGATTGAACCCATAATATAAATTATCATGAAAAATGCTGCAAGATATTTTTACCCCCGATGCTCTAATGATTCAGCCAATTTGTCCACTGAGCCCAGTCGCAATAATTATACAAATTAGATACAAATATATAAGAATGCGTTCGTTTTAATTAACGCCAGCATTGATTATAAACTGGGGGGAAACAAGAGGCCAACTGTGGAGCATTTATGTGGTCGTTCGACCTGCTAGAAATAGCCCAGAAATTCTGTTAAACCTTACATGGGCGTCATATATATCACAAAATACACATATATAAAGTAATCGTGCAAAACAACAAAAGGCGGGATGAGATAACCAGATAACCACTGTGAGTATTGAATTGACCAATGGTCTGCTTGATCAGCGCTGACCTACTGTACAACAACAGTAACAACAACAACATCAACGACAACAACAACAGCATGTACAAACATGAGTACATTATACTAATTGTTATTCCACGGTAACCGTATAACATTACTTTCATTATAGAGATTACCTCTTTATGTTATGTACTCTTTGGAGATGTTTTATTATATTTCCAATGAATTAGTTTTCAATTATTCTTTTTCATTCTTCTTTTTCACTTGCCAAATCCATTAATGAAAGAATAGGAGAATAAGAGAATAACCAACTGAATAACTGGACGAATGAATGAATGAATGAACGACACTATTAAAGTATTTAGGAATCTCTTTGCAAAACGCATAGCTCTTTCGATATTACTCAAGTTCCGTCGTGGCTAATGTAATGAGATTAGGCATTGATATTAACAAGGGAATTCGCTTAAGTAATTCTTTTGACATGGCAGCTTTTGCAAGCGAGCGATGCATGTCACTCTCGCTCGAAAGGACTGCATAGACTTCTCCTTACAGAGGCTTTTTCTAAAGGTCAAATTCGTTAGCCGTTACTACTACTACTGCTACTACTATTATTACTACTACTACTACTACTACTACTACTACTACTAATAATAATAATAATAATATAATAATAATAATAATAATAATAATAATAGTAATAATGATGATGATGATGATAATAATAACAATAATAACAACAACGATAAGAAGAACAACAACAACAACGACAACAACAACAACAACAACGACAATAGTTACCTTGATGGCATGCACTGCTCTCTCACTCAATAATAATGATGATGATAATAATAATAATAATAATAATAATAATAATAATAATAATAATAATAATAATAATAATACAGCAACAGGCATAAAGTGTGGGGGTTTACTTATAATAATGAAATGATAAAAAAAATAAATATAGGCGTAGGAATGGCTGTATGGTAAGTAGCTTACTTAGCAACCACATGGCTCCGGATTCAGTCCCACTGCGTGGCACCTTGGGCAAGTGTCTTGTACTATAGCCTCGGGTCGACCAAAGTCTTGTGAGTGGATTTGGTTGACGGAAACTGAAAGAAGCCATCGTATATATGTATATATGTATGTGTGTGTATATGTTTGTGTGTCTGTGTTTGTCCCTCCAGTATCGCTTGACAGCCGATGCTGGTGTGTTTACGTCCCCGTAACTTAGCGGTTCAGCCAAAGAGACCGATAGAATAAGTACTAGGCTTACAAAGAATAAGTCCTGGGGTCGATTCGCACGACTAAAGACGGTGCTCCAGCATGGCCACAGTCAAATGACTGAAACAAGTAAAAGAGTAATACACCGTATACACTGAAAGAGAAGGGACCTGTGCATAGCATACAAAGGTTAGAAAAGGATGGCAGAGAGGGTGATAGAGATGTGGCCCTCCGGCTACAGGAAGGCCTCTAGGAATAATAGAGGAAACCCACTGTCCGAGATTTCCCTGAAGCCTTTTGATTTTATAATGCCGACATATTGTCCAGTGTAAATACTGGCCGATTCTGTCATGTCTTGCTTTATATTCTACAGGTGCTAAGACTCTATACCCTGAGATTAGAAGGTCTATAGTTTCAATCTCATCGTTAGAGAATCGGCATTTTGGGTCAGGGTCATTTTTTATCATATTGACTTGGCAGTTCCGGGTTAATAAGCGTTGGTTTTGAGCAGATAATATGCTTTTAGCCCTGGGCTTCGTAACCATTGATGCGTGTGTTTCTGATCGACGTCAGCTTGTTTGCTACGGGCCACATACTTGCCATGCAGAGGTTTCTGTTCCCATCTGCTAGCTAATTTTTCATGCGCTTTTGTCTTTGCAATTAATTTTATTTTCTTTGCAGCAGCAGTTAGCGCATTTTCTCATTATTACTACTACTACTACTACTACTACTACTACTACTACTACTACTACTACTACTGCTGCTGCTGCTGCTGCTGCTGCTGCTGCTGCTGCTACTGCTGCTACTGCTACTACTACTACTACTACTACTACTACTACTACTAATACTAATACTGCTACTACTACTTCTACTACTACTACTACTACTACTACTACTACTACTACTACTATCACCACCACTATTATTATTATTAATATTACCATTAACATTACCATTACTATTACCATTACTATTACTATTATTATTACTGTTATTTTTACTGTTATTGTTGATGTTATTATTATTATTATTATTATTATTATTATTATTATATGTAGTAATAATAAAATCGCTAGAAAAATAAGAGCTGTTACCTTAGTTCACTAGTAGTTCACTAGTAGACACTGTAGTACATCTCCAGTGTTAGAAGCTGTGCAAATGCAATGATAATAATAATAAGAAGAAGAAATAATAATAATAATAATAATAATAATAATAATAATAATAATAAAATAATAATAATAATAATAATGATAATAATAATAATATAATAATAATAATAATAACAATACATGGATGTTGGTATTATTGTATTCAAATACAACAAATATTTTAACGAAAAGGAAACTAAATCCACAAAGCTTTTGTGAGAATGTCCTTCGGCTGTTATTGTTGTTGTCACTGTTATTATTATTAGTGTTTCTCACGTGGTTGATTATCAAGGACCTGCTCAGCTGGTGTGAGTGAATTTCGAAAGAATACAATATTACCTTTAACTTACATTCCCGATAATATTGTTAAGAATAATCCTGATTCAAGTGTAATAGAATCTGGAATATTATTTCTTTCGTTCTTCCTCTCTTTCATTCTTTCTTTCTTTCTTTCTTTCTTCTTTCTTTCTTTCTTTATTTATTTATTTCTTTCCTTCTTTCTTTCTTGCATTCATACACGCTGACTTATCAGTGCTACATCTGTATCAAAGCAGATAAGATAACCGTATTCAGTTGCATCTTCAGATATCTCTCATCGTGGTGATAATTTCATTTGAACTGTCAATGAAACCCTTTCTTATCGACGCTGTTAATGTTTTAACTAAAATCGTATCAACTGCTTAACTTTCACCTGCAGAGCTTTCATCTTATCTCAGATTAAATCTTTTAAAGGATAACTCCTTTTGAATATTTGTATAAATATCTCGTTTCACTCCAGGTTCCCAAGCTCATTAACCCCGGAGCTGTTTAGCTCTATCCTTAATAATTCAAATTTTCAAATAGTAAGGAAGACGTAAAGTTCATTTCTGCATTTCACCTTTTAAACACTTTTAAATAGTATCATTATGTCACCATCTTATTAGTGTGACATTGGCCAACGATTAGGATCAGCTTTGCCGTTGTTTCCATCCAAATATTAGAAATAGCTGCTAAATCTTCCTCAAACTACACTATACCGTGGTATAGGCGAAGGAGTGGCTGTGTGGTAAGTAGCTTGTTTACCAACCACATGGTTCCGGGTTCAGTCCCACTGCGTGGCACCTTGCGCAAGTGTCTTCTGCTATAGCCTCGGCCTGACCAAACCTTGTGAGTGGATTTGATAGACGGAAGGAAGCACGTCGTATATATATATATATATATATATATATATATATATATATATATAAAATAATATCTTGCATTTACTCAATAGTCAAGATAAAACTCTGAGTTTCAGATGCCGAAGTGGAAATCCACAACACCATCTCTTCGGTTATCTGGCCATCTGAAAAACGATATGAAAAAATACCGTTATATAAAGGCAAATTATATATATATATATATATATACATACATATGTATATATGTACCTATGTATGTATGTATATGTATGTATGTATGTATGTATGTATGTATGTATGTATGTATGTATGTATGTATGTATGTATGTATGTATTTGTGTGCCTGTGTTTGTCCACCCAAAATCTCTTGACACCCGATGTTTGTGTGTTTATGTCTCCGTAACTTAGCGTTTCGGCAAAAGAGACCGATAGAATAAGTACTACGCTTACAAAGAAAAAGTCCTAGGGGGCGATTCCTTCGACTAAAGGCGGTGTGTCAATGTAGCTGCAGTCAAATGACTGAAACATATAGAAGAATAAAATAATACAAACACACACACACACACACACACACACATATATATATATATATAGTTAATTCAAACATGAAAGCACAAAAAAACACAACGCGAGGACGTGGAACAAATATAGTATCATTCGACGCTCAGGAAAGAAGGACAGAAGGAGGGTTTAACATTTCGAGCGGAGCTCTTCGTGGGAAACATAGGAGAAGGAAAGATCCAGAGAAGGGAAGACAGAGGAAAAAAAATCGCCAACGCGGTCACATTATATATATATGTCGCATATATATTCTATGTGTATGTGGGTATTCTTAAACATAAATACACACACACACACACACACAGACAAATGTTTGCTCTTACAAGCATTTCTTTTTTCTCTCTCACTATATTTAAGTGTGTATAGATACATATATAATACCTGCAAATGTGTCTTTTGTGTGTGCGTGCGTGTGTGAGAGAGTATGTGTGTGTGTGTGTGTGTGTGCGTGTGTGCGTGTGTGTGCATGAGGGGGCATTAAGTAGAAAAGATATCGTTCTTTTCCCTCTGGTCTAACGAATTTCTTCCCATTATATGAAATATGGAATCATGCAAAAATACCAATTATCCCAAAAAGAAATCTACCGGTTCACCTTTCGTTGTGCCAAACCAAGCTGCTGCCAATCCCAAGATTGCTACAAATCCAATTTTTTTTTTTTGTTTTTTTGTACTTGTTTCAGTCATTTGACTGCGGCCATGCTGGAGCACCGCCTTTAGTCGAGCAAATCAACCCCGGGACTTATTCTTTTGTAAGCCCAGTACTTATTCTATCGGTCTCTTTTTGCCGAACCGCTAAGTGACGGGTACGTAAACACACCAGCATCGGTTGTCAAGCAATGCTAGGGGGACAAACACAGACACACAAACACAAATATATATACATATATGCGACAGGCTTCTTTCAGTTTCTGTCTACCAAATCCACTCACAAGGCATTGGTCAGCCCGGGGCTATAGCAGAAGACACTTGCCCAAGATGCCACGCAGTGGGACTGAACCCGGAACCATGTAGTTGTATACGTTTGTATACGTTTTTTTTTAATCTTCATCAAATAAAATGCGATATACAAATACTGAACATATGTGACAGGTACAGAAGACGCGAATGAAATAAACCCACTTTGGTAGAAATGGCAATCAAATATCACCGACAAACTCAAAAGGAGGGAAGGAATAATTCGGTAACGCTATTTTACACACCCACAAAATAGGAAGGTGGCAGCTGGAATGTTCAACCAGAGTTGACCATAGGCTAAATAACTCCAAGAAGGCAAAGTATCGGATCTTTTCGGTTTAACATAATTTCTAGGTAACTAAAAAATTTTAAACTTCGTATACTGGTAGAATGTGTTTATAAAACATCTTTTTCTCCCTGGCTTTATTGAGAAAATGCTATAGTTTGTAAGATATTTGTTGTTTTTTTCTTCAATTTCTGCAATTTCAACCAATCAATGACGTCCATTGAGGTAAAAAGCATTCTGTGCCGTATGAATATGCCCCTCGTTTAAAAAACAGATTGGGTTTATTTACATTTGTGAAGAAAAAAAGATACCCTTCCCCCACCCCTAACCCTAAAACAGATTGAAATGCATTAGATCGATACTAGGGTCATAATGATGGGTGACAATTTCATATGACACCGCTAGAAAAAACTGCCGTTCAAACCGAAAAGATCCAAAGTATCTCAAACACGCTACATATATATTTATGATTGACAATTTTTTTTTTTTTTAAATAAAAACAAAACTGTGACATCATTAAAAAAAATGGTCTGCGCCGAGGAAATGATAATTACGATATTTCTGAAAGTTGCTTTCAGAAATACTTTTACTTAGAGGTGGACAAGTTCATTTTTTATTCCAATAAGAGCTCATTTCTGATTTGAATAAGAGCAATTAGGTGTTTAATTGTTGAAATTCATAATTCTGAAATTATGATATAGCTGCTGTACTTATTTGTTTTTAAATTTTAGCAATACGGTTGACACCTTAGGGAAAATATCCTAATGAGGTGCTAATGGAAAAGAGAGAATATATTCTATAAATTTAAATAGGTTGTTCAATACTTTTATACTATTTGGAGAAAGAATTCCTAATGAAATATAAAAAAAATTATCCAAGTCCTTGGAGAATATTCTGAACGGCATGCGACTTTTCAGTAATGTCTAGAATTGGAAGGCGGCGAGCTGGCAGAATCGTTAGCACGCCGGGCGAAATGCATAGCCGTATTTCCTTTGCGGTTACATTCTGGGTTCAAATTCCGCCGAGGTCAACTTTGCCATTCATCTTTCCGGGATCGATTAAATAAGTACCTGTTATGCACTGGGGTCGATGTAATCGACTTAATCCGTTTGTCGATGTAATCGTCTTAGACCGTTTGTCCACTCTATGTTTAGCCCCTTGTGGGTAGTAAAGAAATAGGTATTTCGTCTGCCGCTACGTTCTGAGTTCAAATTCCGCCGAGGTCGACTTTTCATCCTTTCGGGGTTGATAAATTAAATACAAGTTACGCACTGGGGTCGATGTAATTAACTTAATCCCTTTGTCTGTCTTGTTTGTCCTCGCTATGTGTAGCGCCTTCTGGGCAATAAAGAAATAAGAAATGTTAGCACGCCCGGCAAAATGCTTAGTGGTTTTTCGTCTATCTGAGTTCAAATTCCGCCGAGATAGACTTTGCCTTTCATCCCTTCGGGGTCGATTAAATAAGTACCAGTTACGCACTGGGGTCGATATTATCGACTTAATCCGTTTGTCTGTCCTTGTTTGTCCTCTCTGTGTTTAGCCCCTTGAGGGTAGTAAAGAAATAGGTATTTCGTCTGTCACTACGTTCTGAGTTCAAATTCCGCCGAAGTCGACTTTGTTTTTCATTCTTTCGATCAAAACGACTGGACCCCACTTCCGCCAAAATTTGGGGCCTTGTGCTTAGAGTAGAAAAGAATAATGTCTAGAGTGAAAACATCTTCTTTTATAACAGAGATAGAAGATAAATTAAGTACCAGTTACTCACTGGGGTCAACGTCATCGACTTAATCTCTTTGTCTGTCGTTGTTTGTCCCCTCTATGTTTATCCCCTTGTAGGCAATAAAGAAATAAGAAACGTTAGCACGCCGGGCAAAATTCTTAGCGGTCTTTCGTCTGCCGTTACGTTCTGTGTTCAAATTCTGCCGAAGTCGACTTTGTCTTTCATCCTTTCGGGGTCGATAAATTAAGTACCTATTGCGAACTGGGGACGATCAAAACGACTGACCCCCAACATCCGCCAAAATTTCGGGCCTTGTGCTTAGAGTAGAAAAGTATAATGTCTAGAGTGAAAAATTTTTCTTTTATAAGAGAGATAAATATATATATACATAAATATTTATATATGTATACCTATCTCTTTCTCTCTCTCTCTGTCTCTCTCTCTCACGCTCTCGCTCACTCTCTCTCTCACTCTTGCTCTCTCGCTCTCTTTCTCTTTCTCTCGCTCTCCATATATATATACATACGTACACACAACACACACACACACACACACACACACACACACACATTATATATATATATATATATATATATATATATAATATTATTAGTGAATTGAAGAAATGGAGTTGAACGAAGTTTGAACAGAAATCGTTTTATTGCATTCTACACGTGTTTCGAAAGGCACAATTTACCAAATTCTGATTGAATAATGAGACCATATTGTGTCTTTCTCTTCAGGAAGAATAGGAAATCCGTTGGAAAAAACAAAAACAGAACAGAGGCGGAGCAAAACAAATCGAACGAGGCTCCTAAGAGCCCATGGCCAAAGAGTTTGGCCATGGGCTCTTAGGAGCCTCGTTCGATTTATTTTGCTTCGCCTCTGTTCTGTTTTTGTTTTTTCCAACGGATTTCCTATTTCTTCCTGAAGAGAAAGACACAATATGGTCTCATTATTCAATCGGAATTTGGTAAATTGTGCCTTTCGAAACACGTGTAGAATGCAATAAAACGATTTCTGTTCAATCTTCGTTCAACTCCATTTCTTCAATTCACTAATAATATTAAAATTCAATTATCCGCACCAACGCACGGTTGCAACACCATATGGTTGTACCTCCAACCGTGCTGTCTTCTGCTGTGATTTTTGCTACCAAGGTATCGGTTAAACTTTGATTAATCTGCAACAAGATTATTCATCTTTCTATTTCACAAAATATATATAATATATATATATATATATATATTCCCGTTCTTCGGACTGTCTTGTTTAAGATGGAGCAAGAGTGAATTATATGCAGAAATATAATTACTTTGTTAGATACACATCTGAAAATGATTATGTTTCATTCGTCCTTTCATCCTACGGTCTTTTTAATAACGGGTTGCATGAACTTACAATTGCAGTTTAAAATCATAATATATTAAATATCGAAGAAAACCTTGGATCAAAAATAGCTTATATAGAAGGAAAAAAGCCTGAATACCCGGGGTAAAATTAATAATAGTAGTGAAATTAATAATAAATTAGAAAATATATCTTTTTAAAACACTTCCACGCTAAAATACATTTACATTTAGCAATACATACACATATAATATACGTATATACACAAAACATACAGGCGTTGGTACATGGCTACATACATATGCAGACGTATATAGGCAAAACATAAATATATATATACAAATGCATATACATGTATGCACGCACACAGATACACACACACAGACGCGCATAAAAGCTTCTGTTGTATGCATATAGAATTTATTTGTTACAGGCGAAAGAAAGAAAAGGAAGCAAAATCAGAGAATAAAAAGTGATGAGAGAAAAAAAGGGGAAAAGAAAAAGGAACAAAATGTTAGTCCCTTATTCTATCTCTCTCTCTCCAATTTTCTGTTTATTTTTCTTCTTTTTCCTTTTTCTTTCTCTCACCACTTTTTATTCTCTCATTTTTTCTTTTCTTTCTTTCGCATGTAACAACTAAATTGTATTAGCATACACCAGGAGGATTTATGCGCGTCTGTGTATCTGTGTGTGTTGCTATATATGTCTGTATGTGTATGAAACCATGTACCAGCGGCTGCATGTTTTGTGTATATACGTATATTATAGGTTGTTTGGTATGTGTAGGTATTGCTAAATGCATGAAAGTTTTTTAAGCGGATATATCTTTTAATTTATTAAATTATTATTTTTACAACTAATTATTTACCCTGGGTATTCAGGCTCTTTCCCTTCTTCATAAGTAATTTTTTTTATTTAAGGCTTTCTTCAATTCTTATGATAATATGAATTTAAACCGCAATTGTAAAATGATGCAACTGCTTATTGAAAAGGCCGTTAGAGGAAAGGACCAATGAAACACAACCATTTTCCAATGTGTATCTATCAAAGTAATTGCACTTCTGCATATAACTTTATCTTGTTCCATTTTAAACAAAACTGACCAAGGAACGGGAACGTGAAACTCCGAGTAACAATTTCTGTGATTTTGTTGCTGCTTTACAATAAAGCATATTACTCTACATCTGGTATTCGAGTACTATTTCCCCCCTTGTTTCGCATTCGTGTGCTTACTCTGGACCGCGTGTGTACCGTTGGCGATTTTTTTCCTCCGTCTTCCCTTCCTTGGATCTTTCCTTTTCCTATGTTTCTCACGAAGAGCTCCGCTCGAAACGTTAAACCCTCCTTCTTTCCTTCTTTCCTGAGCGCCCAATAACACTATACTTGTTCCACGTCCTCGCATTGTTGTGTTTTCTCTTTGTGTTTTCATGTTTGGATTAATTTTATATATACATATATATAGATAGATTCAGATGAATATGGTACTTACGTTGAGGCAACAGAATTTAGTATGGTATTATCCATGCAATTTAAAATAAGGGGATTAAAATCAAAATTAAGCAACAAGGATATCCGTCCTTGTTGCTTATTTTCATATATATATATATATATATATATTATATATATATATATATATATATATATATGGGCAGATAGATAGATAGATAGATAGATAGATAGATAGATAAGATAGATAGATAGATAGATAGATAGATAGTCAATTCAGAGAAGAAACAATTAAAAACAGAGTGAAAATGGGAAAAGCAAACGTGGGGACTTGCACAAGCCATATAATAAATTCACCCTCGGTGAAAGGAAAGAGTTGTTAACGTTTCGAGCATAGTTCATCGTCGGCAAGAGGAAGGTTCAAAGAGAAAGAAGGAAGAACTTTAAAAATTGCCAACAATGCACGTACGATTGACATTTGTGAAGTCTATATATATGTGAATCTGTGTGTGGTTGTGTGTGTGTGTGTGTGTGTGTGCGCGTGTGTGTGTGTGTGTGTGTGTGTGTGTGTGTGTGTGTGTGACTCTGTGTGTGTGTATATGTATATATTTCAATGTATATATATACAGATGGAAGCGTAGTGTATATGAATTCTATTTTATAGTTAGGCTTATGAGAACTGACGGCAGGAAAGCTGACTGCAAATATTGAAATCATTTTATTCCCTAAAGACGATATTAATTGCTTGTAAAATTATAATCTTATGAAAAGCAACATTCACTCGCGTTAAAGAAAATCCCAATAAATTAAATACAGAAATGTATTATTATAAGATTCATCTAAACCCAAGGTAAAGCCAACACTCATAGCCGTTGGCATTATGTTTTAAAGAGATCAGAAGCTATCATTAAAGCAAATTTCATCACATTCTTGTATTGCATTATATACATGTTTACAGAATTTATAAACATACACCCGGATATGTTTATGTATTTCAACCAAATATCTCCCTTTCAGCTATCCTTATTCCCTCAAGATAAAATTAAAAAACCATCAACTATTATATATAAATCTATCTATATATATAAAGCTGAAGTTGTCTGTGTGTGTGTGTGTGTGTATGTGTGGCAGGTTTGGTAGCCTTCAACTAACACTATCCCCTCGGAAACCCTGTGGCGCAAGTTGACCAAAATTGAAAGTATGATAGATGGCTTGCTCTTCATTCCGTAGAAGAAAAAATTCAAATCGAACCATGTTAAGACCAAAGATTATTTACATAAAAAAGGTGCTTTTTTTCTATGAAAATCCCTATCTTTTACGATTTTTTTACTGCTGTGTCATCATTTTTCGGTGTATTTCAACCAGAAAAATTGTCACTTAAAGAAAATAACAAGCTACGTAATGTGGAATATTTACTTCGCAAAAATTCCAGGTCTAAAGGGTCGAAACAAACCCGAGCAACGCCGGGCTATACTGCTAGTATTTAATATTTATAAAACTGGCAGAAACGTTAGCACGCCGGGCGAAATGCTTAAAAGCCATTCGTCTGTCTTTATATTCTGAGTTGAAATTCCGCCGAGGTCGACCTTGCCTTTCATCCTTCCGGGGTCGATAAAATAAGTACCAGTTGCGTACTGGGGTCGATCTAATCGACTGCTCCCCTCCCCAAATATTTCGGACCTTGTGTCTAGAATAGAAAAGAAAAGAATATTTATATTGTTGAAGTTACTATTATTTGTGTGGTAAAATCATTTGTTTTTGTGACTTAAGTTACACATGTGTATTAAATTGATTAATATTCTTGAGAATACTTTATAGCACCCGCTTATTTATTTAGATGAGGAGAAGAGGGCTTTGTACTTTTATGAGATCTATTAAATATACCTGGTCATGTATCTTGTTAAGTATGGAGTTTCAAGTATTCTGTATTAACTTGAAAGCTCTATACAGAAACGAGGTAGATTGTCGATGAATTATGTGTTATAGGAAATATATGGAGAAAAGTCATGTAAATAAAACCTATTAAATGTCATAAGTATGTACGAATATTCACAGATACAAACGCAAAGATATATATATATATATATATATATATATATATATATATATGTAGGTCCCGGGTTGATTCGGGGTTAACCACAGTAAATAAGGTACTCAATACATAGCAGAGTAAAATTAATTTATTATATAGAAGGAGCTTC
Organism: Octopus sinensis; assembly: GCF_006345805.1. Taxonomy (NCBI): domain Eukaryota; kingdom Metazoa; phylum Mollusca; class Cephalopoda; order Octopoda; family Octopodidae; genus Octopus; species Octopus sinensis. The sequence continues at coordinate 29,097 of NW_021835035.1, read as the reverse complement.
TACAGGACTAGAACTGTTTCATTCAAGAGAAATCTTCAGGAAGCTAGTTAACAAGAATTGTATTGGCATTTATACATTAGGCAGGTTTAAAGGGTGTTGGTGGGAGACTTTTTGGGGGTAGGCATAGCGCAAAATATCATACTTGGGGGAGTGGTCAAGGAGTCGTGTAAATTAGATAGAAGATAAAAAAAAAATAAAAAAATAAAAAAATAAATAAATAAATCTATATATAAAAAAAGGGAATAGAGTTTTAGGTAAATAAGGAGATTCTCACTATACCTATGCACACATGTATACATACATACACACACATACAAACATATATACATATACAACACACATACATACACACACATATATATACATATATATACACTTACACATACACATACATATACATATCTACACATACACATATATGTATACATACACACACTCACATGCATACACGTATACACACAGTATATATATACACACCGACCACACATACATATACGACAGAAAATATATATATACACATACACACACATACTCACATACACGCATACACACACATATCCACACACACACATGCACACACAGCACACTAGTCCCTATATACACATATATACACATACACACACATATACACACACATACATACATATACATACATGTATATATATACATATGTGTACCTATGCATACCTACACATACACACATATATATACACATACAAATACAAATACACATACATATATAGATTTTTTTTTATTTTTTTTATTTATTCTTCTATCTAATTTAACACTGACTCCTTGACCACTCCCCCAAGTATGATATTTTGCGCTATGCCTAGCCCCAAAAAAGTCCCCCACCAACACCCCTTTAAACCTGCCTAAATGTATAAATGCCAATACAATTCTTGTTAACTAGCTTCCTGAAGATTTCTCTTGAATGAAACAGTTCTAGTCCTGTAGAAGCTCCTTCTATATAATAAATATATATATATATATATATATAATTATTATTATTATTATTATTATAATAGCCATCTTTTGCAAAGGTAAAGCAAAAGTCAAACATGGAATAATAATAATAATAATAATAACAATAATAATAATAATAATAATAATCTATGGTAAAGACAATAATGAACTTGAAGGCCTATTGCGCACTGTGAAAGCATTCAGCGATGACATCGGGATGGAGTTTGGACTTGAGAAGTGTGCCAAGGCCACTTTCCAGAAAGGGAAAGTGAAGACCACAAATTCAGTCGTGTTAGATGTTGACACAGTCATAAGAGAGCTTGAGCAAGAACAAACATACAAATATTTAGGGATAAATGAAGGCTCTGGTATTCAGCATGCAAGCATGAAAGAGAAGATCAGGAAGGAATGTTATAGGAGAGTTCGTGCAGTCCTGAAATCTAAACTAAATGCGTAACAAGGTGTTAGCTATAAATTCCTTAGCAGTTCCAGTTGTTACTTATAGCTACAATGTGTTGAACTGGAATATGAGTGAAGTAAAGAATATAGATAGGAAAATACGCAAGCTGCTGAGTTGTAATAGGATGCACCACCAAAGGCAGACGTAGATCGCCTTTACCTCCCAGAGCCCAAGGAGGTCGAGGCCTGATCCAATTTGAACTAGCTTACAAAACAACCACAATTGGACTGGCCAAATATCTCGAAATATCGAATGACTGGATGCTAAAGCTCGTGGAAAATCACGAGAGACGAAAGAGCTTCATTCTATTATAAAGGAAAGCAAAAAATTTGCTATTGATCTCGTGCAGGATACCCAAACTGAACAACCCGAGGGAAGTACGGCAACTATTGTTGCAAAGAATGTGAAAATGATGGCAACAAAAAAAGCGCACGAGCAATTGGCTGATAGGTGGGAGGAGAAACCTCTGCACGGCAAATATGTGACCCGCAGCAAACAAGCTGATGTTGACCAGAAGCAAACCCATCATTGGCTACGGAGCTCAGGGCTAAAAGCAGAGAGCGAAGGTTTCATCCTGGCTGCGCTCAAGATCAAAGCCTATTAACCCGGAACTACCAGGCCAATGTGATGAAAAATGGAGCAGACCCAAAATGCCGATTCTGCAACGACATGATTGAAACAGTGGACCACCTAATCTCTGGATGTAAAGTCTTAGCACCAGTGGAGTATAAATTAAGACATGAGAGTTGGCCAATATCTCCACTGGCTAATTAGTCGGCATTACAATATCAAAACTGCCGACAAGTGGTATAATCACCACCCTGAAGCTGTAACTGAAGGAGAAAATGTAACCATTCTGTGGGACTTTCCAGTACATACAGACCGAACCATCAAGGCCAATAAATCAGATATTGTTGTGAAGACCAAACAATAAGTTTGCTTATTGATCGACATGAGCATCCCCTGTGATCATAATATCTCAGCGAAAGAGTTTGACAAGCTCAGAAAATATAAAGACCTACTCATTGAAATTGAGAAAATGTGGCATCTCAAGGCGGTTACAATACCAGTGATCGTAGGAGCACTAGGAATGATCAAGAAGGGAACCGAAATTATATGAGAATGATCCCTGGCTTACCATCCCTGCAAGAAGTGCAAAAGATTGTCTTAACTGGTACATCACACGTATTGAGAGAGCATTGTCGATGTGAGAACTGTTGCTGCTCATGTATTTTAATTTAACTTAAAAAAAATTTAAAAAATGAACTGAACGCACTATTGAGTTGGTTTAATGGCCTACCAATGTATACTATGAGTTTCTTTGCCCTAGGAGTCTGGAAGACACTCGGCAAGAAATGAAAGCAAATTTGAAAGAAGAAAAAAAAAAAGTAATATAATAATGGTGGTGATAATAATAATAATAATAATAATAATAATAATACTAATAATAATAATAATAATAATAATAAAATAACTTCTTGACTGTAAGTATGAGTATGGAATAACCACACACACTCTGAACAGTGACAATGAATCCCTAAATGCTGGTGATGTAAAAAATTCGTGTGGCATTTCCAGGGTGACTCACTGTCACCACTCCTCTTTTGTTTATCCTTAATACCTCTCTCAAAACTGCTCAATGACCGCAGTATGGTTATAAAATGTTTGATAAAAATATAAATCATCTCATTTACATGGATGATTTAAAGCTTTTTGCAAAAAATGACCAACAACTCAAGGGCTTACTAGCGATAGTCAAACAATTCAGTGATGACATCAGAATGCAATTCGGCCTCGATAATGTGAAAAAGCTCCTTTATCAAAGAAAAATGACAGAAACATCTAACGTTAACCTTGACCAGCAGAATGTCATAAAAGAACTAGACCCAGCGGAGAGCTACAAGTACCTAGGGTAATTGAAGGGAACGGAATAAGGCATTCAGAGATGAAGGAAAGGATCAGGAGAGAATGCTATCGAAGAGTGAGAGCAATACTCAAGACAGAGCTGAATGCAAGAAACAGGATCGAAGCGATCAATGCATTAGCCATACCAGTCGTGACTTACAGTTTCAATATTGTTAACTGGTCAATTACTGAAATATGTCAGCTCGACAGAAAAATAAGGAAACTGTTGACAATGCATAGAATGCACCACCCTAAGGCAGATACAGAACGACTCTATCTGCCAAGAAAAGAGAGAGGCCGTGGTCTTTTGCAACTGGCAATAACAATGAAGATTGCTACAATTGGCCTAGACACCTACCTGAAAAACTCTGAGGACTGGATGTTAAAACTTGTCTCAAAACATGAAAAAAGAAAGCATCATACTCAGTCACAAAACAGGCAAAGGAATATCTAAGTGAATTCCGAATACAACCAATTTCGGAATTAGAGATAGACATACAAGAAACAAGCACAGAAAAAGCTAGGCGCATGAAAACCCGTGCCAAAACTGCGGCCTTAGATATTCTGAATAATAAATGGCAAGAAAAACCTCTCTATTGCACATACCCAAAGAGAGCGAATGATGCAGATATCGACAAAGCCCTGACCCATCAATGGCTAATGGCCTCTGGCTTAAAATCTGAAACAGAGGGGTTTATCATAGCAGCTCAAGATCAATGCCTACCAACAAGAAACTACCAGGCCAACATGTTAAAGAACGGCAGTAGCCCAACATGTCGTGTATGCCGACAACAAAATGAAACCATTGATCATGTTGTCTCCAAATGCAGTCTTCTAGCGCCTACAGAGTACCTCAATAGGCATGATAGAGCTGCACAATATATTCACTGGGTAATTTGCAAAATCCTGGATTTGCCCCATGAAAAAAACTGGTGGGAACACAATCCACCTCCAGTGCTTGGAAAAAAAAACATCTCACTCCTCTGGAACTTCACCATTCAAACTGACAGGAAGATAGATGCAAATAGGCCAGACATCATATTGAAAGGCTTCAGACAAAGAACATGCCTCCTCATTGATATGACTGTCCCAATCGATATAAACGTATCTGTCAAGACCTACCAAAAACTGAGCAAATATAAAGATCTTGAAATAGAAATCAGCAAAATGTGGAACCTGAAGACTAAAACAATACCTGTTGTCATAGGTGCCCTGGGAATGATAGCGAAAGGGGCTGATTGCTACCTAACTCAGATACCAGGAAACCCCAAAATGGCAGAAATTCAAAAGATAGTGCTCATGGGAACTGCTCATATGCTACGCAAAATACTCTCTATGTAATCCCAAGGTTTAAAACAAACTTTTTTTTATTTTTATTTTTATTTTTATTTTTTTAGTTTATTTATTTATTATTTTTTTATTTTTATGTATTAGACATTCACTAGTACAACACCGAACCCCCCCCCCCAAAAAAAAAATATATGGCACAGAACTTCCAACCTGTTGTCTCTTGAGGTCTCTGGGTGATACTTGGAGCCAACTTGTACAGACATAAAGCAAAAGTCAAACAGAATAAAATAATAATAATAATAATAATAATAATAATAATAATACTATGGATTATAACTCCAAACTTACAGGGAAAAAATTCAATTTAGTATTAAATCAAATTTAACAATATGAATATATAAAATATAATTCAGAAATAAAAAACCACTATTATGCAGCTCAAACAGTAATAGACATAAACCAAAATATAAATAACAAATGATATATTTTTTATAAAACATAACTAGATCTCAAAAAGTATAAAATGAATGATAAATATATAATAAGAGATCTAGTTATATGTTTTATAAAAATATATATTATTTGTTTTTTATGTTTTGGTTTATGTCTATCACTGTTTGAGTTGCTTAATAGTGGTTTTTATCTATAATTTATATATATATATGTGTGTGTGTGTATATACATATACTCTTTACTCTTTTCTACTCTTTTATTTGTTTCAGGCATTTGACTGCAGCCATGCTGGAGCACCGCCTTTAGTCGAGCAAATCGACCCCAGGACTTATTCTTTGTAAGCCTAGTACCTATTCCATCGATGTCTTTTGTCGGTTGTTAAGCGATTTTGGCGGAGGGGAACAAACACATTCACACAAACATATACACACACACATGCATACATACATACATACATACATACATACATACATACATACATACCATATATATTATATATATATATATATATATATATATATATATATATATATACTTTATTTAAAGCAGCAGAAAATTCAACAAAACCTGTTACTCTGAGTTTCACGTTCCCGTTCGTCGGACAGTTTTTGCTAGAATAGAACCGATATGTCAATTCTATCGAAATTGACCGTTATTTGTAAAGGACCAATCAAACAAGTCCATTTTTTTATTGACATATCGGTTCTATTCTAGCAAAAACTGTCCGACGAACGGGAACGTGAAACTCAGAGTAACAGGTTTTGTTGAATTTTCTGCTGCTTTAAATAAAGCATATTACTCTACCACTGATTTGAGTCTCTTTTTTCCACCTTGTTTCACATTTTGTTTTACACTTACTTTTAATCCGGTATATATAATATATATATATATATATATATATATATATATATGAATATATACGACGGGCTACTTTCCGTTCCCTTCTACCAAATCCAGTCACAAGGCTTTGGTCGGCCCAGGCTATAGTAGAAGACATTTGCCCAAGGTGCCACGCAGTGGGACTGAACCCGAAACCATGTGGTTCGGAAGCAAGCCACTCCTATGCCTATGTATATGTGTGTATGAAAAGTAAAGTTATATCCCGAGTCATATAGACTGAAACGGCCGGTTTCCCTGTTTCCATGGCATATATATTCCCCAGCTGGCCGTGACCCCACTCGGTCACAACTGAGTGAACTGGAGCAACGTGAAATCAAGTCCTTTGCTCAAGAACACAACGCGTCGCCCGGTACTGTGACCGAAACCAGAATCTTACCATCTTACCTCCATGGGTGTGTGCGTTGCTATAAGCTTATTGTTTGCTATGAGCTTATATGTTATGCATCATTAAATATACAGTTATAGGCTGTAGTCGTAATTCTATTTTTCTGTTCGTAAAATATAATTTAAAGATTGCAAATGTCAAATCCAAAATGGTGCTAAAAAACGATAAACGCATATTTATTGTTTTATCTATTTTCTCATCAATTGACAGTATGGAAAGAGTTGCCGATACATATTTTACATTAATCAATTAACGAACACTATGAATAAAGATATGTAGCAATTAGTACGATAAAAATATTACACGCACACACGTACACACTAACACACGTACACACAAACACACATACGCACAAACACACATCCACACACGTAACATAGATATTCAGACTGTATTATGGGAATATATTGTACATACATACCTATATACGTCTATATATATATATTTGCGTGTGTGTATGTGTGTGTGCATGTGTGTGTATATATTTATGTATATATGTATATATGTATATATATATATATATATATATATATATATATATATATATATATAGATATATATATATTTATATATATATATATATATAAGCGTGCGTGAGTTGTCTGAGAGACCATAAGTCAAACAGAAGATATATTCTTATATCTGTCAATAAAGTAGGTATATTATCCGAAATGCGCAGTATTATATATCCAGCACGGCTGATCTCACCAGTCGGTTTCGCACAAGGAATATAAAGGAATGTGTGGTAACAATCAGACTGTATAACCTTACGCTCGTTAGAGTTAGCTGATATGGAAGGGAATTTTGGCGATTGCTCTCTGTTGTCGGAGGCGGATTAACAAAACCAATTTGTGGTTGCTGTGAGAAGGGTGGTGTCTCCTACCACCCCAGCATATACCCCCAAGCATATGAGACCCGACACACACATTTTTATACACTGCACGCAAGATTTTATCCAATGCAATAAAATTCGTAAAACAATATATTTATCCGGTGTGTTAGGTATGATAAAACTCAAGTAGATATAATTGATAAAAATGTCATATTGTGCTATTATATCTATTCTTATTAAATCAATATAAATTTAGTATGTGGAGTTTAATTCAAATATGTATAGTTGCTAATGTATGGTTACGGTGGACGACTATTAGGAAATAAATAACTTACTAAAAAATTGAAATACTTAAAAGACATATAAGAACATTTACTCAATGTTATAGTAGATATAAACTATAAATAAAAATGAATAATTTATATTAAATACATAAAACAGATAGAGTAGAGTAAAAATAGAGAACGAGAAATAAAATATAAATGAATAAAGAATTATAAGTTATTACCTTCCATCCCTTAAAGTGTTATTATTGATCTAGACTAGTAAAGATAAAGAGCTATAGGACAAACTTTAATATAAAGATTTTAGATATGCAGCGTTGATATAGTGAAACAACGGAGGTAAATATGTTTAGTTGCTAAGATACGGAGATATGATATTTAACATAAATAAATAAATAGATACAAAAATAGGAAATAAAATACGATAATAAAATGAGAATAAGTGCTTAGATATGAGTCAGTTCAGTAAGTTAAAGTACAATTTAAAAATGAAAATTAAATAGTCGAATGTATAAATATTTAAATATAAAGCTCTCAAAACTAGAAGTAGATATTCATATATAGGTGAATGGTAAAATAAGATCTAGGAATAAATTCATTTATGGACATACCAAAGCGAAAACAGGAAGTACTAAATGATTGCTGCTTACTATGAGTTAAGGAATGGCTATAGATTTGGTTCATCGAATACAATTTATTCAATTGAGAAGAGAAAGACTTACGGAAAAAAAAACTAGGAATAAACTAAATTAGGGAAACAAACAAATTACAAACCATTGTATGTAAATATACAAGTAAACAGATAAAAAAAAATCTTGAAAATTATTATACACATGAGATAGTTTGTTCCCAATTTTTTTCTTAAGCTTTTCTCCTCTAAATTGGAATAATTGTATTAGATGAACCAAATAATATTATATATATATAATATATATATATATATAATATATTATATATATGTATATATATATATATGTATATATAATGATATATATATATATATATATATATATATATATATATATATATATATACATATATATATATATATATATATATAAAACATTATTATTTCTAAATCTTTCAAAGGGAGATATTCAGTAACAATTCTTTAAAGGAAAGGCTATTTGCCAACATAATGCCGCTGTCCTGGAAGGGACATATATATATATAGTGTGTGTGTATGTATATATATAGAATTAAGAGATAAAACCTCCATAAGTATTCAATTAATAAAGAAAGATATTATCAATAATAAAATATAAATTTAAATATATTATCATTAACATTGTACTAAAAATTTCTATACTAAGTAATACACACATACATACATACATACATACATATATATATATATATATATATTTATATATATATATATTATATAATGTATATAATATATATATATATAATATAATATATATATATATATATATCATATATATATATATATATATATATAAAACATTATATTCTAAATTTCAAAGGAGATATTAGTAAAATTTTTTAAGGAAAGGCTATTGCCACAACATAATGCGTCTTGTCTGGAAGGGACATAGATATATATATGTGTGTGTGTATGTATATAATAGAATTAAGAGATAAAACCTCCATAAAGTAATTCAATTATAAAGAAAGATATTATCAATAATAAAATATAAATTTAAATATATTATCATTAACATTGTACTAAAAATTTCTATACTAAGTAATACACACACATACATACATACATACATATATATATATATATATATATTATATATATATATACATATACTAAGCAATAAGGGTTTAGCAACGAATTGCCTTACCACATACCGAATTTAGAAATAGCAGTCAAAGGGTTATAGCTATTTCTTCTACTAAAAAGGGAGATCTCAGTAAAAACAGCAATTGGAAGGCTGACACAAACAGGTAAGAGAGAATGAATTAACTGCAATCTATCAAACATTTTTAAAGTTATCTACGGACGTACGTTTCGAAATCAAGTTTTTAGGAAAGCATAAGAATTAAATATTAAATAATTCTATCTTACCGAAACTTCTTTTCTCTTCAGCGTAGAATACTATAATCATAAATGATTATATTGAATTTTGAGATACTAGGAGGCACCAACTCAACTCAGTATCAGAGCGAGCTAGAATCCGCAACTAGTATCACCGAACTCAACTTGTGAATGAAACGATTGTGTCAACAGCCCCTTCCCACCCGCGTGTAGCCAAAACAAGATGCTGTGGTCATCTACTGAGATAAAATATGGTTATCCGTAATAATGAAGGGTGAAATTAATTAATTTGGAATAATTATCAATTACACCAAGTAGTCTTCGGCATGTAAAAGCCTCATTCGAGGAAAATTTAAGTAATACTAAGCAATAAAGGGTATAGCAACGAATTGCCCTACCACATACCGAATTTAGAAATAGCAGTCAAAGGGTTATAGCTATTTCTTACTAAAAAAAGGAGATCTCAGTAAAAACAGCAATGGAAGGCTGACACAAACAGGTAAGAGAGAATGAATTAATGCAATCTATCAAACATTTTTAAAGTTATCTACGGACGTACGTTTCGAAATCAAGTTTTTAGGAAAGCATAAGAATTAAATATTAAATATTAAATAATTCTATCTTACCGAAACTTCTTTTCTCTTCAGCGTAGAATACTATAATCATAAATGATTATATATTGAATTTTGAGATACTAGGAGGCACCAACTCAACTCAGTATCAGAGCGAGCTAGAATCCGCAACTAGTATCACCGAATTCAAATTTGTGAATGAAACGATTGTCAACAGCCCCTTCCCACCCGCGTGTAGCCAAAACAAGATGCTGTGGTCATCTACTGAGATAAAATATGGTTATCCGTAATAATGAAGGGTGAAATTAATTAATTTGGAATAATTATCAATTACACCAAGTAGTCTTCGGCATGTAAAAGCCTCATTCGAGGAAAATTTAAGTAATACTAAGCAATAAGGGTTAGCAACGAATTGCCTTACCACATACCGAATTTAGAAATAGCAGTCAAAGGGTTATAGCTATTTCTTCTACTAAAAAGGGAGATCTCAGTAAAAACAGCAATTGGAAGGCTGACACAAACAGGTAAGAGAGAATGAATTAACTGGCAATCTATCAAACATTTTTAAAGTTATCTACGGACGTACGTTTCGAAATCAAGTTTTTAGGAAAGCATAAGAATTAAATATTAAATATTAAATAATTCTATCTTACCGAAACTTCTTTTCTCTTCAGCGTAGAATACTATAATCATAAATGATTATATTGAATTTTGAGATACTAGGAGGCACCAACTCAACTCAGTATCAGAGCGAGCTAGAATCCGCAACTAGTATCACCGAATTCAAATTGTGTGAATGAAACGATTGTGTCAACAGCCCTTCCACACGCGTGTAGCCAAAACAAGATGCTGTGGTCATCTACTGAGATAAAATATGGTTATCCGTAATAATGAAGGGTGAAATTAATTAATTTGGAATAATTATCAATTACACCAAGTAGTCTTCGGCATGTAAAAGCCTCATTCGAGGAAAATTAAGTAATACTAAGCAATAAGTAGCAAGTTCAACGAATTGCTTACGTCACATACCGAAGAAATCTAGCGAAGCCTTCAAAGTTTTAGCTATTTCTATTTCTTCTACTAAAAAGGGAGATCTCAGTAAAAACAGCAATTGGAAGGCTGACACAAACAGTAAGAGAGAATGAATTAACTGCAATCTATCAACATTTTTAAAGTATCTACGGACGTACGTTTCGAAATCAAGTTTTTAGGAAAGCATAAGAATTAAATATTAAATATTAAATAATTCTATCTTACCGAAACTTCTTTTCTCTTCAGCGTAGAATACTATAATCATAAATGATTATATATTGAATTTTGAGATACTAGGAGGCACCAACTCAACTCAGTATCAGAGCGAGCTAGAATCCGCAACTAGTATCACCGAATTCAAATTTGTGAATGAAACGATTGTGTCAACAGCCCCTTCCCACCCGCGTGTAGCCAAAACAAGATGCTGTGGTCATCTACTGAGATAAAATATGGTATCCGTAATAATGAAGGGTGAAATTAATTAATTTGGAATAATTATCAATTACACCAAGTAGTCTTCGGCATGTAAAAGCCTCATTCGAGGAAAATTTAAGTAATACTAAGCAATAAGGGTTTAGCAACGAATTGCCTTACCACATACCGAATTTAGAAATAGCAGTCAAAGGGTTATAGCTATTCTTCTACTAAAAAGGGAGATCTCAGTAAAAACAGCAATTGGAAGGCTGACACAAACAGGTAAGAGAGAATGAATTAACTGCAATCTATCAAACATTTTTAAAGTTATCTACGGACGTACGTTTCGAAATCATATATATATGTGTGTGTATATATATATGTATATATATGTATATATATATATATATATATATATTATATAATATATATATTATTATAATATATATATATATATATACATATTATATATATAATATATATATAAAACATTATTATTTCTAAATCTTTCAAAGGGAGATATTCAGTAACAATTCTTTAAAGGAAAGGCTATTTGCCAACATAATGCCGCTGTCCTGGAAGGGACATATATATATATGTGTGTGTGTATGTATATATATAGAATTAAGAGATAAAACCTCCATAAAGTAATTCAATTAATAAAGAAAGATATTATCAATAATAAAAATAAATTTAAATATATTATCATTAACATTGTACTAAAAATTTCTATACTAAGTAATACACACACATACAACATACATACAATATATATTATATATATTTATATATATATATACACTATACTAAGCAATAAGGGTTTAGCAACGAATTGCCTTACCACATACCGAATTTAGAAATAGCAGTCAAAGGGTTATAGCTATTTCTTCTACTAAAAAGGGAGATCTCAGTAAAAACAGCAATTGGAAGGCTGACACCAAACAGGTAAGAGAGAATGAATTAACTGCAATCTATCAAACATTTTTAAAGTTATCTACGGACGTACGTTTCGAAATCAAGTTTTTAGGAAAGCATAAAATTAATATTAAATATTAAATAATTCTATCTTACCGAAACTTCTTTTCTCTTCAGCGTAGAATACTATAATCATAAATGATTATATATTGAATTTTGAGATACTAGGAGGCAACCAACTCAACTCAGTATCAGAGCGAGCTAGAATCCGCAACTAGTATCACCGAATTCAAATTTGTGAATGAAACGATTGTGTCAACAGCCCCTTCCCACCCGCGTGTAGCCAAAACAAGATGCTGTGGTCATCTACTGAGATAAAATATGGTTATCCGTAATAATGAAGGGTGAAATTAATTAATTTGGAATAATTATCAATTACACCAAGTAGTCTTCGGCATGTAAAAGCCTCATTCGAGGAAAATTTAAGTAATACTAAGCAATAAGGGTTTAGCAACGAATTGCCTTACCACATACCGAATTTAGAAATAGCAGTCAAGGGGATAGCTATTTCTTCTACTAAAAAGGGAGATCTCAGTAAAAACAGCAATTGGAAGGCTGACACAAACAGGTAAGAGAGAATGAATTAACTGCAATCTATCAAACATTTTTTAAGTTATCTACGGACGTACGTTTCGAAATCAAGTTTTTAGGAAAGCATAAGAATTAAATATTAAATATTAAATAATTCTATCTTACCGAAACTTTCTTCTCTTCAGCGTAGAATACTATAATCATAAATGATTATATATTGAATTTTGAGATACTAGGAGGCACCAACTCAACTCAGTATCAGAGCGAGCTAGAATCCGCAACTAGTATCACCGAATTCAAATTTGTGAATGAAACGATTGTGTCAACAGCCCCTTCCCACCCGCGTGTAGCCAAAACAAGATGCTGTGGTCATCTACTGAGATAAAATATGGTTATCCGTAATAATGAAGGGTGAAATTAATTAATTTGGAATAATTATCAATTACACCAAGTAGTCTTCGGCATGTAAAAGCCTCATTCGAGGAAAATTTAAGTAATACTAAGCAATAAGGGTTTAGCAACGAATTGCCTTACCACATACCGAATTTAGAAATAGCAGTCAAAGGGTTATAGCTATTTCTTCTACTAAAAAGGGAGATCTCAGTAAAAACAGCAATTGGAAGGCTGACACAAACAGGTAAGAGAGAATGAATTAACTGCAATCTATCAAACATTTTTAAAGTTATCTACGGACGTACGTTTCGAAATCAAGTTTTTAGGAAAGCATAAGAATTAAATATTAAAATTAAATAATTCTATCTTACCGAACTTCTTTTCTCTTCAGCGTAGAATACTATAATCATAAATGATTATATATTGAATTTTGAGATACTAGGAGGCACCAACTCAACTCAGTATCAGAGCGAGCTAGAATCCGCAACTAGTATCACCGAATTCAAATTTGTGAATGAAACGATTGTGTCAACAGCCCCTTCCCACCCGCGTGTAGCCAAAACAAGATGCTGTGGTCATCTACTGAGATAAAATATGGTTATCCGTAATAATGAAGGGTGAAATTAATTAATTTGGAATAATTATCAATTACACCAAGTAGTCTTCGGCATGTAAAAGCCTCATTCGAGGAAAATTAAGTAATACTAAGCAATAAGGGTTTAGCAACGAATTGCCTTACCACATACCGAATTAGAAATAGCAGTCAAAGGGTATAGCTATTTCTTCTACTAAAAAGGGAGATCTCAGTAAAAACAGCAATTGGAAGGCTGACACAAACAGGTAAGAGAGAATGAATAACTGCAATCTATCAAACATTTTTAAAGTTATCTACGGACGTACGTTTCGAAATCATATATATTATATGTGTAAATATTATATGTATCTATATAAGAGAATATAATCATGATATATATAGTAGTTATATATATATATGCATGTATGTATGTATAATATATATGTATATGTACACATTTGCATATAATTATATGTGTACACATGTATGTGTGCAGATATAAGTATAAATAGAACATAAAAAATGACATAACTATATATATATATATGTGTGTGTGTGTGGTGTGTGTGTGTGTGTGTAAGAAAAGACTGAAGAGTTGGATTACTATCGAAATATGAAACAAGTTAGTTAAATGAATTCACATATAATCCTAATATTTTGAAAATATATTTCTCAAAAACTTATAAGTCTATCAAGTAATCTAACCACAACAAGTGCTTCATATCGTTCAGAACTGAAATACGTACTAAACTCACTCTCCTATGCAATATTACTTCTCATAAAGGCGGCGAGCTGGCAAAACCATTAGCACGCCGAGTGAATTGCTTAGCGATATTTTGTCTGTCTTTACGTTCTGAATTCAAACTCCGCCGAAGTCGATTTTGCTCTTCACCGTTGCGATAAATTAAGTACCAGTTGCGTACTGAGGTCGGTGTAATCGATTGGCCCCTCTCCCCAAAATTTTCGGGCCTTGTGCCTATAGCAGAAAAGAGTATTACCTGTCATAAAAATGCTTGAAACTTAATATTCTTTCGGATATTAATTAAATTTGCCGGATCTATTTTACTATTATTTAAGAAAATACTAAGAATATACTAAATTTCAAAAATCTTTATGGCCAAATACCTTTAGACCAAAAGTCACACTTTAACTAGTGTTTAGCACCTGTGTCGTAATTTTCCTTCAAAATACGAACAAGAGTTTAGATATGTAGCAGCTGCTACAAATAAATATTTGTACGATAGGGTAGTTTTTAAGCTAGTAATACATATATTCAACCATAGAACCAATATGTATGAATTTCTAAAAATATATTTAATACATCAAACGTATTAAAACTATATAGATGCATAACTATAATAAAGATATATTTTTTTTTAAAAGACCAGACCATCAGATGTTGTTGCACATCGCTGGTCACAATGCGTTCTCATTGATTTTTAGCCTTCGAATAACGCCACCCCACTGGCTAAGCGAGCAGGCCAATAGAAGAAAGAATGAGAGAAAGAGTGGTGAAAGACTACAGCAGGGATCACCACCCCTGCCGGAGCCTCGCGGAGCTTTAAGGTTTTTTCGCTCAATAAACACTCACAACGGCCGGTCTGGGAATCGAAACCACGATCCTACGACCGCGAGTCCGCTGCTCTAACCACTGGGCCATTGCGCCTCCACTTAATAAAGATATATAGATATAGAAATATAATAAAAATATAAAGACTTATGAATACATTACAAATATGTAAATACATAAATATATAAATATATAAATACATTTAAAATATATTGAAAATATAAATACATATATAGATCGACTTGCAGAATATAAACGACACAATATAACGAGTTAAAAAGTTGAGTCGAGAAAAAGTAAAACATAAGTGGTTCGGGTATTAATAATCCGATAGCCGTTTCTGGGTGTCCAGTTGTCCAGTCAAATAAAGGATATTTATATCCATTAATGGATACTGCCTCCTTCATCAGGGAAAAGTAAAGTACTAGGGTGATTCAGATTTACTGCGTTTTCATAATGGCATTTAACTACTGAGTGAACTTAGTGAAATTACATGATGTGAAATTACATGATGTAATTTACATCAATGTAATTAACAGAAAAATTAGGAAAGATCCCTAAGAGAAATTATTTGACTGTATGTAAGTTCATGTAGCTGAAGTCTATGGTTGAATGTTAATCAACCCATAACCAATATTAAGAAGCTTTTATGATCACCTTGTAGAAATACAGCCATGTTGCTTGTAAGATGATGTTTTTACGCGTGTCTCCAAAGGTACAATTTTTTAAAATCATGCATTGACCTCATCTCCTGCAAGAATTGTTATACCCCTCATAAGCGTGCTATTGTTTTGTTATTATATTTTGAAGGGCACGATCAAGTACCTCTAAAGCTTCACGATACGACAGTGCCCGCATCCCAAACAATGAAACAAGTTTGCAGTGTTTGAGATTCTTTCATTGCATGATTTAGAGGGAGCTTGAACATGGAATGAGCAGTTCCTCACGCATTGAGGAAGATAGCTGTAATACCAGAAAATGTAAGACTGGAAGGAGGTTAAATTTTAACAGCAAAATCTACACACACGAAATTCTAGCGAAACGAAATGTACGTCAATATAGGTGCAAAACATACTTCCTGTAGTATAGTTATGGTTATAAAGATTTTTATTAGGGAATATTTCGAAAAGAAATATTCCAGTGTTCGAAACTCACTAATTTAGCAAATGTAATCGGTTAATCTTCAGTTTAAATACCCGGCCACCAAAACAAAAAGCAAAAAGAATAATAGGTGTGAAAAAATATGTATTAAACGAATAAGAAAACAAAAATTTGCGCCATCGCGGTGTAGGGGGCGGATTTCGGAAAATTTACAAAATTCGATATATCCCTCATAACTTTTAGAGAAATAGATATCTTTTAGTGAAATTTTATATAAATATCTTTCAAACAGCCTAGATTAGGTTATAGAGAAATATGTGGGCATTTTTTTGAAAGAAATTCATAAATAATTTTTTTTGCTTCAGTGTAATGGAAATAAGGGAAAGACTTCCTTTTTCACCTCCAAGCCATAAAATGAGTAAACAAAAATGTTACACATGTTGGAAAACTGTTTTCCTATCATGTCTTATAATAGTGATGTTGAGAAAGTCCCAGTATTGATGTGCTAAAAACAACAGCTTAAATCGCCCTTAATGGTTTTCCACATTGAAACTATATTCACCACTGTATTCATGAATTTGTTTCTCTCACCATGATCCATGGGATATTTTCTAAAAGCTATTTGCTACTGAAATGAAAAATAAATGAATCTTCCAAAATTTCTGTGTGTCACTAATGTAACAATGTAAAGAAAGTCAACATTTATTTGGAACGTGTACGAAATGTAATGAAATACAAGATTGGTGGAAGCACTCCGTCGGTTACGACGATGAGGGTTCCGGTTGATCCGAATCAACGGAACAGCCTGCTCGTGGAATTAACGTGTAAGTGGCTGAGCACTCCACAGACACGTGCACCCTTAACGTAGTTCTCGGGGATATTCAGCGTGACACAGAGAGTGACAAGGCGGGCCCCTTGAAATACAGGTACAACAGAAACAGGAAGTAAGAGTGAGAGAAAGTTGTGGTGAAAGAGTACAGCAGGGATCACCACCATCCCCTGCCGGAGCTTCGTGGACCTTTTAGGTGTTTTTGCTCAATAAACACTCACAACGCCCGGTCTGGGAATCGAAACCGCGATCCTATGACCGCGAGTCCGCTGCCCTAACCACTAGGCCATTGCGCCTCCACATACAAGATTGAATATCACGGGGAAAAAAGTGAAGCTCCAAGAAAATTCAGAAGGCATAATTCAATTTGTCATTCAAAAATATATATTTTTCAGTCATCGACCTTACTGTACGTAAGGAACGCGCAAACATATACAGACACTGACAGACACATACGCACATAGAAACTAATATAATTCATACAGAAGTTTTACCTAGAGTGTGTGAATGTGTGTGAGTGTGTGTATATGTATATGTGTGTGTATGAGTGCGTGTGTGTGTGTGTGTGTGTCAAAGGAAGTTATTTTGTGGCATTCTTTCGGATGAAGAAAAAAGTTGTCAACACGAAATATATGGAATCATATGACTGTTCGTTAATTTCCGTGAAATTATTTTAATTTCTTTATGCTTTGAAGAGAGCATAAATTGAAAGAGAGGAGAAAGTGAAAAGGAGACATTTACTTTGAAGTGAGAGGAGAAAGTGAAAGATGTATATGTACGTGTATATGAAATGGACGTGTGTGAGAAAGAGAGAGAGTGAGTAACTGAGTGAAGGTGTGTGTTGCGCTGTATGAAATTTTTGCATGTGTGTGTAAGTGGTACTCACACGTTTCACTCTCTCTCTCTCAGAGTTATTTTTACATACCTTTCTTAATTCCAAAAGAAGGAAATTTAGTGAAGTTGTAAAATGTTAACAGCAGGCCTCCGTATGTTATAATAAGGAGTTGACAGAGAAAGATAATGTCTAATCCTACACACGCGTGAAACGTGGGACGAAAGGGAAGATGACCTTAAAATTGTACGACACGACCTCATTTTTGAGGTTCTTCGCATCGCCTTCTCTCCCGCTTTCCCCTCTCATTGTGCCGCTTTCTTTCACCTTTGCCCATAGAAAATACAGTATCAATTTTGAGCTGGCTTTCTTTCACTTTCAACTATAGAACACAGGATATGAAACATCAGCGTCTGTCACTCATCCGCCATCCGTCTTTCAGCTTCAATAGAAGCTTGTTTCCTGTCTCTGTTTCTTTCGCTTGTCTCTGTCTTTTTCTCATTCTGTGTTTCATTCGTTCATTCCGTAAAAATAAGATTATGTACTTGTATATGAAATGGACGTGTGTGTGTGTCCGGGAGAGAGAGAGATAGAGTGAGTGACTGAAGGTGTGTGTCGTAATGATGGATGACTTTTAATGTACACACCCATATAGAAAATATGACGTCATCATCGTCGTCGTCGTATAAAATGCCTACGATAGTTGAGTTATGGAAAACATTGTAATTTTCTATTTTTGTAGGAATATGTCAATGAAAATAATGTTTAGTAATTAGCGGTAATATTCTTGAGTCTTTTGATACCCCATACATCAAAATCGGCAACTCGGTCAGGAACAAACGCACACACACACACATACACACATACACACACACACACATGCACACACACACATACACACACACACATACACACACATTCAAACTCTCATATATATATATATATATATATATATATATATACAAAAGAAAACAAAAAATGGAACAAGAATGTAACAGGCGACAACAAGCCATCCGTACAATTAGACGATACAAAAAAGGACTGGAAAAACAAGGACGAGTCATTCAATGTTTTCTATCCTCAGTCGAGTTCCAGATTTCTCGGCAGTTTCGGCCAGTTACACTCGAGTCTGCTCCAATCTGGCCGAACACAAGAAAATCTAACCTAGGAGCACTAGATTCCTTGGAAGAAAGCAACCGAATGTACACGAAAACAAAGACGAAATAACAGAGAAATTGTACACAGTTACAAACTACAGGACATAAACAAAAGACGTCCTTATATATATATATATATATATATGCTTGCATGTATGTATTTATCTAAACATACATGTCTATATATATATTATATATATATATATATACATATAAAATAATAATAATAATAAATTAACAACAACAACAACAACAATACTACTACTACTACTACTACTAATAATAATAATATTAGGGAGTATATCCAAACTTACAGGGAAAAATTGAATTTAGGATTAAATCAATTTACAATATAAATATAAATTTATATTGTTTGAGTTGCATAATAGTAGGTTATCTCTAATTTAATATATATATATATATAATATATATATATATATATATATATATATATTATATATATAGGTGTAGATTTGTTCGTGTGTTAAATATTATAATTTTGTTGTATGTTTGCGTATAGTTATGTATGTATGTGTGCGTGTATGTGTGTGTGTCCGTGTGTGTGTCCATTTCAATTGGCTGACACATATGCATGTCAAAAGAATTTCGATATATGAAATGCAACCGCGTCGATCTGGCAGAATCGGTAGCACACCAGACGAAATACTTCGTGTCATTTCCTCCATCTTTACATTCTGAGTTCAAATTCCCCGTGGTCATTCTCGTCTTTCTCTCTTTTGATTTCGATGAAAGAAGTTCCAGCCGTGCATTGGGGTCGATGTAATCAACTCAACCTCTCCCTCGGAACTTGCTCGCCCTGTGCCAAAACTTGAAAACCAAGATATGAAATGCGAAAGTGTGTCGTTTTTTTCATTGAATTCCATTGTTTCTGTTATGTTGGAAGGAAAAATGCTAAGATAGAAGGCTGAGAGAGACAAAACATAGAAGGAAAATGTATTATGAAAATGGAAAATTACATAAATAATACTATCTTTGATACCTCTCTCTTCCTCGTTCTCTCTTTCTCTCTCTATGTATATATCTGTCTTGTCAATCTATCTATCTATCTATCTATCTATCTATCTATATGTCTGTCTGTCTGTCTATGCATGTATTTATCTATCTATCTATCTGTCTATGTATGTGTGTATATATTTATCTACCTATCTATCTGTCTATGTATGTATGTATTTATCTATCAATCTATCTATCTATCTACCTATATATCTATCTATCTATATATCTATCTATCTATCTTTCTATCTACCTACCTATCTATCTATCTATCTATCTATCTATCTACCTACCTACCTACCTACCTATCTGTGTATCTATCTAGTGCTCCGGTTTTTTTGTTCGTTCATTCTTTCAATTCCACTTTCTTTTCTCTGTTCCATCCGCTTTTTTTCTCCACCGAACTTTCTGTTTGTCGCCAAGTCATTTAAAAATTGCAACACGTATTCTTTGCTTTTGTTTTCATTATTAGATTTTCCATAATTTATAAACGCTATATGTATTCATGACAAAACAACTTGTGAAAACTTGGGTTTTTCTAGAGCTGCACTTGCATGTATGTATGTATGTATGTATGTATGTATGTATGTATGTATGTATGTATGTATGTATGTGTGTATGTATTTATTATATATATAATATATATATATATAATATATATATATATATATATATATATATATATATATATATATATATATATATAAGATGGAGGGAAAAGCACCGCAGAAATAAATCTAAAAATTTTAAATTATAAAAGAATTTTATAAAAGGATTTAAAAATATTTATATACAAACAATGGAAAATAATACCGGCGTCGACGATGAATTTTATCTTGTCAAATGTGAATAGAAATTTCGAATTTGAAGTTTGTGTTCATCTTCTGTTTGGTGGTGAGAACATGTCTGGAGTTTTTCGTAACCCACGCACGACAAAAATAAGTAAAACTTTAATTCCTTCTTCAATAAATTTGGGGTTTAAGTCTTTAGCGCATGAGTCTATGTGGCCCCAAATTCTATATATTCCCCTTCTACCAATGTAAAGACGGGATCACCACACAGGAGAGAATTAACAAGGAGAATCTCTTTATTGAAAAATTCCAAACACAACTTAATATACAAATTCCTCGTTGATCAAACTTCCCTTTTCTACCTCATTCTTCATGGATGGACTCACACAAATATATAAGGATACCATAAATTCATCACTTCAAGGAAAAACTTATACTCTTTAAATATCATTTTTACTATTGTTGTTATTACCATCATCTTTATTATTTATGATATAACAATCTGAAATGCAATTGTCTATGCAAATTATATAATTAGAAAATAATATAAATAAGTGTTAAAATCTGAAAGTTAAATTAACAAACAATTATATAAAAAAGATAATGCAAATGAAGCTAAAATGACAATTTTATAACTTGGGGTTTATCAGCAGCTTTTACTGAAGAACTCAAAAGAGTTGTCTCCCCTTATACACAACACAGGAACTGAAGAACCACAATTACTACTACTTCCTGTTTTGCCAACATCCTAAATTAAACCAAACAACACATGGCCTTAATCCCATTGGATCCTAATACTCAAGGTAATTTTTCATGAACTATCATTAAACTCAAGATACACAACGAACTCACAATGTATCGGAGTACTTATTTTTTAATTTTTATACATATTTACTACTATTATTCTTTTGCAAAAACAATGCATTTTTTTTCCCCTTTCTCATTTTTAAAAAACCTTTTCACCTAACTATTCTTGATAAGTCAAACTATGACGAAAACCGGTTTGAATAAATATATATTTATATATTTTTTCATTTTCTCAATTCATTAAAATTTTCTTTCAATCGAGCATTCTGCATTTTTACAATTTTTCATTGCTTATCATTTCTCCACGTGCGGTCAACACAACCCCACCATTTATTGATCTATATATATATATATATATTATATAATTAGTGATTAGAAGAAATGGAGTTGAACGAAGATTGCACAGAATTCCTTTTATTACATTCTACACATGTTTCAAAGGCCACAATTTTCCAAATTCTGATTAAATAAGGATACCATATTGCAGCTTTCTCTTCAGGAAAAACCAGGAATTACGTTGTCAGAACAAAACAAAACAAAGGCGCAGCAAAGCAATTCGAACGAGGACGCTCCTTAAGAGCCCATGGGTAAAATGTTTATCAATGTACGTTGGTGGGGGCCGACAAAAGGTCCGTTGGAATAAATCCAGGTCAGGCCACGGTCAAATCTAGTAGGTGAGGAATTAATGAGAACAAGGAGTGTGGAGATGTTCTATGTGACCAAAGCTAATGTTCTGAATATTTTAAGAATACAGGGTGTATTTTTTGGGGGGCGAGACAAAACCTACCTAAAAGCATGTATGTGTATAATAGCCTATGTGTGCGCGGTCGTATGTTGGCGAGGGGCGCTAGATAATGAGCACTGCTGAAAAAAGCCTGTCAGACGGCTGAAATAATTCTGTTTTCGTGTGTCCGTCTGTGGCCTGCCTGTCTATAATTATCATCGTCAAAGAATCATGAGGGTATATAATTCCAGCATTTGCAAAAGATATTCAGAGATTTTTTTTAAAGTTTTTTCCAAAAATTATTTTCATTTTAATAGTGTATCAAGGTGTTAATTGTCTTAGGTATCATTTATATGTAAGATAAGTATGACGCCGCCAATGGGGACATCGAAAAGCAGTCTGTAAAAGACCGTTTACCAAACGGCCTCTGGCGAACAATATGTGGAAAAGCTCAGAGTTACAAAGATTACACATCCTTCTGCCTCTATCAAATGGGAGGGCCACCGACAAAATCGACCATTCCAGCCTAAAAACTGAATTCGCATTCTTCAAACGCCATATAAGTTTGCTAAGTCCTGTGGCTTGGTATTTATTAACGTCGCGAAAAGTTGCGAAATGGTTCGATATTCTCAAGGCCAGTTTTGACGATGAGGCCCCGACATACGAGTAGACATCCGCATCCGTGTAAACATTGCATTGGTAAATGGCATTTCTGATCCTGGAGTTACTAGACAAGAACCTTATTCTATTGGGATTAGCTTCTGATATTAAAACTGCGTTCCTATTACTATATTGGCTGTGAGAACTGCGGCCGCCTACTACATTATACTCCTCCCTATCAATACTAATTAACGGACTATCACCTGTGTATTCCCTATCACTGAGAACGCTGTGATTGCTAGTATCCGTGGACCTACTATTGTCGGAACCGTTGCTAAAGTTGCTATTAGGACTCTCTACATTAATGACCCGAACTGCGCTCACCTCCGTATTACCATTACTAACGTTATTAACATCACCATTTCTTCTATCGCTAATCCTATTATTTACTCCCTGGTTGGTACTGAGATTACCAGTCACTGTACTGGCTCTTTTATCATTATTACTCCTATTATTATTCCTACTGCGCGTTAAACTGGGATCGGACGGAGTTGCGCCTCCGGACAATGGTGATAGGGTCTTAATAAGCAGCCTATTATTATGGGAGGCGATTATCTGGGAAAGGTTTTTTGTGTTGGAGAAAGCTATCCTAACTTTATGTGAGTTAACCGTGGAGTAATATTTGGAATTTCTGGGGAAGTTGCTGGCAATGGCTTGGCGAAACAGGAGGGGAAGATTAATTCTAATCTGCTTACCAAAGGGAATTACAAACCAGATATGTTTATTCCTATTTTTATTCCTATTTATTCCCATCACAAAAATAGGAATAAACATATCTTTTACTTGTTTCAGTCATTTGACTGCGGCCATGCTGGAGCACCGCCTTTAGTCGAGCAAATCGACACCGGGATTTATTCTTTGTAAGCCCAGTACTTAGTCTATCGGTATCTTTTGCCGAACCGCTGAGTGACGGGGACGTAAAAACAACACCAGCATCTGTTTCAAGCAATGCTAGGGGGACAAACACAGACCACCACACACACACACACACACACACACACACATATATATAATTATATATATTATATACGACAGGCTTCTTTCAGTTTCCGTCTACCAAATCCACTCACAAGGCATTGGTCGGCCCGGGGCTATAGCAGAAGTCACTTGCCCAAGATTGCCACGCAGTGGGACTGAACCCGGACCAATTGGTTGGTTAGTAAGCTTACTTACCAACACACCATATATACATATATATATATATAATATATATATATATATAGTATATATATATATATATATATATATATATATAAACACGATATAGGATTCGTTCAATTTCCGTCTACCTTTTTCAATTACAAGGATTTGGTTGGCCGAAGGCTTTAGCAGAAAACGCACGTCCAAGATGCCACGCAGTGGTACTGAACCCAAAACTATGTGTTTCGGAAGCAAGCTTCTTACCTCACAGCCACGCCAGTGTATTAAGTAAATTGCATTACGTATATTATATGATGTTATGAATACTATCTGTGAGTTACGTACATTATTCCTGCATGTTATGTGTATTGTCTATGTTATGTGAGAGTGGGGTGTGTGGATGTCATCGAGGTATGCCACTCCTTCTCGTTGACAGAAACAGCATGCTGAAGTAATGCAACAGAGATGGAAACAAACTTAGAAGGTGTCTTGTCGAGCTATAATATAACATTGTCAGCTAAATTACAAGTACTGATATAACATGTCACAAGTACTTAGTATGAACGCGTATGTATGTATATATATGTACACACACACAACACACACACACACACACATAATATATATATATATATATATATATGTATGTATGTATATATATATATATATATTATATAAATATATATATGTATATATATAGACAATTATATATATATATATATGTATTTATAAATATATAATATATATATGTATGTATGTATGTTGTATGTATATATTATATATATATATAATATATATATATGTAAATATATATTATATATATTATATATATATATATATTATAATATATATATACATATATATGCATATATATATGTATATTATAATATAATATAGTATATCTATATATATATATATATATATTATATATATATATATATATATATATATATATATAATATGTATAGATATATAGTGTGTGGTATGTGTTTGTGAGTATGTGTGTGTGTGTATGTATATGTCGCTTCTGTTTCTTTGACGAAAGTGCTATTTCACTTATGCTTTCCGACAAAATAAGTTTTATAATTCGTAAGATTTCCTTTGAATAAACTTGTGAGAAAGTTCCCCAAGCTACATGAAGTAGGTATTAAATTTCTTTATATGGTGGCGTATTTACTTATTTGTAAAACATGAGTTTCTGAGAGCTTCTACTATATCAGTTTACTTATAAATAGAGTTAAAAAGTAACCGAATCTCTCCCGACAACCATAGAAAATATGTCCAAATGACATGGATGGTCAAATATCTAGGACCAGGCGAGAAAAATGGATGCACATGTGGTAGCTGCAAGTACTAAAGTCATATTGAAGGGTCAAATGCTCAAGTTTAATAACAAGATATACACACAAGAAGAAGATTCATTCATCGGCGTCGGGGTCTCTGGGGATGTGGAAAACCCATTTATGACATAGTGGGATAGGAGCTTCAAAGAACGATTAGCGGAGAGCTCCATAATCCTAACCACATACTTCCGTTATGTGAATGATAGCAGCATAATGGCAAATGGGTCCCTGCAAGAGAATGCATATGAACTTGAAGTTAGCATCATGGAGAGCATCCATCAAATAGCTAGCTCTATCCACCAGAGTATTAACGTAACGATAGAGTACCCTAGCAAGCACCGCAACTATTGACAACCAAAATTATGAAATTATGAAAGATCATATGAAAACACCTGATAGGTTAGCAAGATGTATTACTTACCTACTCCCAAAGAATAATGAAACCAAATTTCCCCAAATCTATCGGCCCATAGCATATCTATCTACCGCGTATAAAATTTTACCATCAATCCTCGTGGAGAAAACACACAGGTTTATGAAACAGAACAATATTTTCCCCATTGAACAAAAAGAGTGCCGACGAGGCTCCTATGGATGCAAAGACCAAACTCTTAATCAATCGCATGATCCTTGAGAACAGTCATAAGAAACGCAGAAATCTCAGTTCTGCATGGATTGATTATAAAATGGCCTTCGACAGCATACTGTATTCATGGATCTTGAACTCGCTGGATATCTTCAAAATTTCTCCTGTGATTTCAAATTTCCTGAGGCACAAGTTAATGTGGAATACGAATCTACAATTATACCATTCAAATGGAGTACTGACCACAAAAAATATTAACGTCAACTGCAGCATTTTCGAAGTTGGCTCACTTTTGCGTTTAATTTTTTGTATACCCCTCATACACCATACAATGGAACTTAATAGAACAGGGTATGGATATAAAATTGGCGACAGGAAAATAAGTAATCTATTTTATATGGATGACTTAAAATTCTATGGCAAAGACGATACTGAGCTTGAAAGACTATTATGTACTGCGAAAACATTCAGAGATGACATCGGGATGGAATTTGCTTTTGGTAAATGTGTCAAGGCCACAATCCAGGAAGGGAAAACGAAGAACTCTCATTCAGTGGTGTTCGATGTTGACACAGTCAAAAAGAACTCGAGCAGGAACACACTTACAAATACCTCGGAATAAATTAGGGCTCTGGCATTCAGCATGCAAACATGAAAGAGAAGAGCAGGAAGGGGGGTTCGAGCGATCCTGAAATCCGTGATAAATGCAAGTAACAGAGTGTTAGCTATAAATTCCGTAGCATTTCCGGTTGTTATTTACAGTTTCAATGTATTGAACTGGAATATGAGAGAAATAAGGAAGATTGACAGGAACATCTGTAAGCTGCTGACTTAAAATAAGTTGCACCACCCAAAGACAGATGCAGATCGTTTTTACCTACCCAAATGTCTAGGAGGTCAAGGCTTGATCCAATTTGAATTCTACAAATCCACCAGAATTGGACTGGCAAAACATCTACCGACTGGATGCTAAATCTCGTTGAAAACCAAGAAAGACGTTCAATTAAATGGAGTTGCATGAAACGATCGTACTGCATTACCTCTGGTTATCCTTGTTGCTTATTTTGATTTTTATCACCTTATTTTGAAATTGTATGGAAAATACCGTACTAAATTCTGGTGCCTTAACTTAAGTACCATATTCATCTGAATCTATATATATATATATTATATATTATATATAATAGGAGAGTTCACGAAAAACAAAAGACGAGACAGGTGGTGTACAAACAACAGATGGTTTTTAAAAAAATTTTAACCGTATATACGCTCAGGAGTTGAAACCAGTCTTTTACGTTTCGAGCCTACGCTCTTCTACAGAAGGGACACAGAAAAAACACAAGGAGAGAGAAACAAATGTATGTTTTGGCAACCGATCTATCATAACGACTGTGGAGAGTGGGTGGAAATGAAGGCGGAAACATTTAGGGATGATATATATATATGTGTGGATATAATATATTATATATATATATATTATATATATATATATATACATATATATACATATATATATATTGTGGTGTGTGTGTGTGTTTGTGTGTGTGTGTGTAATATATATATTACATATATTACATATATTATATATATATCACGTGATCACGTGACCGACCAGGCTATCACATGCTGCTACACATCGCCGGTCACAATGCGCTTCGCATTGTTTTAGCCTTCAAATGTCGCCACCCCGCTAGCTAAGCGAGCAGGCCAACAGAGGAAAGAGTGAGAGAAAGTTGTGGCGAAAGAGTACAGCGGGGATCGCCACCCCCTGCCGGAGTGTCGTGGATCTTTTAGGTATTTTCGCTCAATAAACACACACAGCGCCCGGTCTGGAAATCGAAACCGCGAGTCCGCTACCCTAACCACTGGCCATTGCGCCTCACATTACATATATATGTGCGTTTATATTATATATATATATATATATATATATATATATATATAATATATGCATATATATATATATATATATAGATATATATATATACACACACACACACAAACACACAAATATGTTAATAAATGCAGGTATATAAATGTGGAGTGCGAGTGCGCTCGCTGTGTTTATAATGCATCTCTGCGTTCCGTGGGAGTAAGAATGTCTCGTTTAGAAATAAGACAAATAGGTAGGGGCAAGGTAGGGGCAGTAAATAGAAATTACTGAAAATAGTTCATGAAAAGCTCAAAGGTTTTCAATTTACCACTGTCTTTGAGATTTAGTTTAATTATAGAGGAATATTCCGGGAATGGTTTTACTTTGATGTGAGTATATAGTAATAGGAAAATAGCAATTATATTAATATTGTCCTCTGGAACTGTGCGCACGCGAGCACACACAGACACACACACACACACACACACACACACACACACTCTCTCTCTCTCTCTCTCTCTCACACATACACGCACATACACACATAAACACATATACATAGATACATACATTTTTACATATCTATGTTATACATATATGGATATATATTATATAAATATATATGTGTTGTGTCTGTGTGTCTGGTGTGTATATATATATATATGTGTAAATATTATATATATATATAATATCTAT
>NW_021835034.1:40000-45803 GCF_006345805.1 Octopus sinensis | reverse complement strand
TATGTGCTTCATAAACAAGGGAAGATATATATAATACTTCTGCCTTAGAAGACATTTAGATTTGTCTCCACATGTACATCCGGGGTAGGTTCGAGTCCTCCGTTTCTTATTGATATATAACTTAACATTAGGAGGGCGAGAAAAGGTAACTGAAAGACACCCGTTATGTGTGTGCTGCGTGTGTGAATGTGTGTGTGTGAGTGTGCGTGTATGCGTTTGTTTTACAACTTCACTTTACATCTGGGGTTGATTTGTTTACGTTCCCGTAAGAAAGTGGTTCGAGAAAAGGGGAATGTCAGAAATAAGTATTAGCCTTAGAAAACAAGTACTGAGGTCAATTCTCGAGACGCTGCCCAGTATGACCGCAGTCCAATGGCTGAAACAAGTAAAAGAAGAAACAATATATATATGTATATATATATAATGATGTATGTATGTATGTATGTATGTATGTATGTATGTATGTATGTATGTATGTATGTATGTATGTATGTATGTTGTATGTATATATATACTGTGTTATATATATATATATATATATTAATATATATATATATATATATATATATATATATTATATATATATATATATAATATATATATATATATTATGCATATGAATGAACGTACATGGATATGTGTAATGGTGCTTTCAACACATTGCGTATAAATGCAAATACACTCAGAAATATACACACCGTCCTACACCGTCGCAATTCACGTAGGTGAGGACGAATTGTTCTCCATGTTTGCAGCATCCAATATCATCCTCCCGCTGGCCTTTAATAATGAACTGATGAGGATTTGTGGCTTCCTATTAGGATTTCTCATTTCGTGAGTTACTGGGTGAACCTCGTATTTGTAAACATGCGTGGGTGTATATACTCATTTACTCATTTACTTGTTTCAGTCATTTGACTGCGGCCATGCTGGAGCACCGCCTTTAGTCGAGCAACTCGACCCCGGGACTTATTCTTTTTGTAAGCCCAGTACTTATTCTATCGGTCTCTCTTTGCCGAACCGCTTAGTGTCGGGGACGTAAACGCACCAGCATCGGTTGTCAAGCAATGCTAGGGAGACAAACACAGACACACAAACACACATACATACATATATATATACATATATACGACAGGCTTCTTTCAGTTTCCGTCTACCAAATCCACTCACAAGGCCATTGGTCGGCCCGGGGCTATAGCAGAAGAACACGGCCCAAGATGCCACGCAGTGGGACTGAACCCGGAACCATGTGGTTGGTTAGCAAGCTACTTACCACACAGCCACTCCTGCGCCATATGTATAAATGTTTCTGGGTACATATATGTGTCGGTGTCTTTGTGTGTATTTATGTATTTACGTATATACATACGTGTGTGTGTGTATGCATATTACGCAAACGCACAAATATTTGCAATATGCAGACCAGCATAGAGAAGTACGTGATGTATAAATATATATGCATATGTACGCATGTGTATGCGCATATATATGCATGTGTATGTATATATATATGAGTATGTGCACGTATGTTTGTGTAATGCTTTTATCTATCTATCTATCTCTATATCTATCTATCTATCTCTCTATCTATCTATCTATCTATCTATCTAATCTATCTATCTGTGTGTGTGGTGTGTGTGTGTATGCATATTACGCAAACGCAAAATATTTGCAATATGCAGACCAGCATAGAGAAGTACGTGATGTATAAATATATATGCATATGTACGCATGTGTATGCGCATATATATGCATGTGTGATGTTATATATATGAGTATGTGCACGGTATGTTTGTGTAATGCTTTTATCTATCTATCTATCTATCTATCTATCTATCTATCTATCTATCTATCTATCTATCTATCTATCTATCTATCTATCTGTGTGTGTGTGTGTGTGTGTGTATGTGTGTGTATGTGTGTGCGTGCGTGTAAACCCGCAGACCTTCTGAAGTTCGCAACTGATTTTCTCCAAACTGGGAACACATATTACTCATACTTCTGAGATGGTTTTAAACTGAAAATTTTTCACATAATGAGTAATGGGGCCTCTGAGGACAGAAAACCCCCTTTCCTTAGTAAACAATACGAGCGATCGCATAAGTTGGTTGCTTCGTTGGTTCAAGGGATATTACTCCTGATGACTTATGTTAATTTCTCTACCTCTCTTTCAATATATATAAAATTGAGGATGTGTGTGCGCGTGCGTGCGCTTGGGTAAACCCGCTGATGATTGGAAGTAACGAATGTATAGCTGAAGGATGTTTATCAATTTTCACCGTATATATATGTATGCATGTATGTGTTGTTGTTGTTGTCGTCGTCGTCGTCGTCGTCGTCGTTGTTGTTGTTGTTGTTGTTGTTGTTGTTGTTGTTGTTGTTGTTGTTGTTGTTATTATTATTATTATTATTATTATTATTATTATTATTATTATTATTATTATAATTATTATCATTATTATTATTTCACCTGCCAGTGAAAATAGCATTTCTATTGTTTGTTTGTTACCTGTATTTCTAGCTCTCCAAGAGCGGTTCCACCGTTTCTTTGATTTGAACAAAGATGGCAGAGCGACAAAGAAAGAAGTCACCAATTACCTCATGAAATACGATCCTACCGTTTCAAAAAGTTTGGTGGAAGAATTCATAGCAAGCAGAGATCTAAATAGTAAGTAAGACCACATTAAGATGGGCACAACTACAACAATAGCTGCAGCCACCGTTGCTGCTGCTGCTTACTACTACTACTACTACTACTACTACTACTACTACTACTACTACTACTACCAACAACACCTATAAACGCCCCACCGCCACCGCCGCCACGGCCACCACCACCTCCTCTACCACCGTTACACCCACAAGCACAACCACTACCGCATCACCTCCACACCACCACCACCACCACCACTGTTATTACTATGACGATGAGGTCAACAAAGGCGAAGAGGACAAGTTCTATCTACCAAGTGCTGCTTGGTCAGAGCGAGAGTGGGACTACTAGTAAACTAACGTAACTCCCTCCCCAACACAACCGCCACCTCCACCGTCACTTTTTGAACATATATTACTTACGTAATAGTTTTAGACTCATAAAATTTTCCCCGCAATGAGTAATGGAGCCTCTGGGAGCAGAAAAAAACCCTTTTTTTCGGGGCCACAGTTCACTGGACCGAAACAGGTGGTGAAAGAATCGCTGCTTTTAGATTAGTGCAGTACACAGCAGCACGTCTTTCTTCAGATCGTAAACCTCGTCTGAATGTTTACAACAGAGCGGACTCAAAAAACATGCAGGGGAGACTGTGATAGTGTTAGACCAAGTGAAGTATTAGGTTCACAACTCAAACACAAATATTATCCCTCTGATAGTTTAAATTAAGTGGTTTAATTAAATTAAATTTGTTTAAACTAAATGGGTAAACTCTACCGATTCTTTGTGTTGCAGAAAATGGTATGATTGATTTTATTCCGGAGTATATCCTGGCAGTGAGTCAACCTGAAATTAATTCTATGAAGGCACGTGAATGGTTTACACTAGAAGACGCCAACAATGACAATATCATCACAAAAGACGATATTGAGAAGATCGGATTGCGGATGGGCATGAGTGATGAAGAAATACGGGACAGTATGAGTTATTACGCCCTCGGCGATGAAAACGGTGATGGCAAGATTACTTGGTCAGGTGAGATATTGGTCCTTATTCTCTCCTTCTTACATCAGCTGTTTCCATGTGTATCTGTGTCTGTTTTTCTCCTTAGACATACATGCGCGCTCGTGCGCATGTGTAGAGCAATCTGTATATCCTACATAACGTAGATTCACTGTAAGAACGCCATAATACTGCGGTAGCTGTCTTGAGAAAGCATCTCGTATAGACGTATAGTGCTAAAAAACACAGAAGTATCAGACGAAAAATAACCAGCATCGGCAATGGAACTACTAGATCACGTAATTTCTGCGGATTTTCGCGTCATTAGCAGCAGGTATCCACTATTACCGCATGTTAGCAAAACTTCGCCTCTAATGATATATAGAAAAGACAGTGATTAATTGGTCACTGGTGTCACAAGTAGCTGGCAAGCTGGGTCAAAATAAGTTAACTGCGATGGAAGCAGTATGAATACCGAAGACACACACACATACACACACACACACACACACACACACACACACACACCACACACACACACACACACACATATATATAATATATATATATATATACGACTGATGAAGAAGAGTAGGATAATTGCCATGCTGATGATGCCAATTAAGGCAGAAACATGTGTCCACAACTGTCTTCCTCGGGAAATAACACTGCACTCTTAATGACATGTCAATTCTGAAGAATTCTTGAGTCTTGAGTTTTTCTCCCCTTCTTGATTGACATTTGGTCATTACGACACATCCTCTGGAGGCGAAGATAATTTTGATAAAGCAAGAATTTGTTGTATGGTATTTAATATACCTGAATTTGTCTATGTACGTGTACCTGCCACTGCTCACCCAAAGTTATTTCCCTTAGATCATTTTTGCTTGATTTATGCACACACACACTCATAGATACATTTTTACAAACATACATAGACACACACATGTATAGTCTTTTATCTCTGTTACTTGTTTCAGCCATTTGACTGCGGCCATGCTGGAGCACCGACTTGAAGGGCTTTAGTCGTACGAATGAACCCCAGGACTTATTTTTTAAAGCCTAGTACTTATTCTATCGGTATAAATAATTAAAATCTAATAAAATATAAATGCCTATCGGCCTCAGAAAACCCCACATATACTTATTAGCTCGCGATATAAATTTACATATATTAACCAGAAAAATCCGCGATGTACTGAGTACGCGATATGTGAAGCGTGATATGTGAACCGCGATATGTGAACCGCGATATGGCGAAGGGTTACTGTATACTCCAACTTAAATTCCAACGTGAAATACAGTGAATTAAGCTCTATTTCTTTTCATGGATAAAGACGAGGTTTTGTTTGCACCTTTATGAAAAAAGCAACTTTTGAAATTTTGTTTGATATATGCGCAGGAGTGGCTTCCCAACCACATGGTTCCGGGTTCAATCCTATTGCGTGGCCTCTTCTACTATATCCTCGGGCCGACCCAAAACACAAATATATACATATATAGTTGAAGACACTTGCCCGAGGTGCCACACAATGCAATTGAACCTGAAACCACTTGTTGCAAAGTGAGCTTCTTAACGACACAGCTGTGCCTGCGCCTAATTACATAATATTAAGAAATATTGATAAATATGCTCCATAACAAAACAACCATGAAAACCGTTGCATTGTGGGATTGAAATTCTTGACTTTCTTTTATTTTTTCAATTTTGTTTCAGAATACAAGATTCTTCAAGGGCTATAATTTGCGAGAAATAAAACCCCTAAAGAATGGAGGTGGTGGAAAGAAACCCTAAAAGAAAATAAAAGGAAGCCCTTTTGAATGTCACATAAAAAAAAAATAATAATAAATAAAGGTGTTGATAAATCCGGTTTGATACAGAATATTTAATGCTTTCTTAAATTGAACTGTAACAATTTCTTCTTACTTTTTTTTAAATAATTTTCGTTAAAATTATCACCGTTTATTGATTGGTTGATTTTTAACAATGTGTTTTTTGTTATTTTTTTGGTATATTTCGAAGAATTATGTTGTAAAATATTTCAATAAAATCTTCATATGACGGAAAGAAAACTGACTGTTAGCGTCTTTCATTGATTGTTAGATAGAGAATGGAGGCGCAATGGCCCAGTGGTTAGGGCAGCGGACTCG
>NW_021835034.1:17500-35000 GCF_006345805.1 Octopus sinensis | reverse complement strand
ATTCGACCTCGGCAGAATTTGAACTCAGAACGTAGCGGCAGACGAAATACCGCTAAGCATTTCTAAGCATGAACTAAGGAGGCTTTGCTTATTTTTCTGCTTTTGGTGTTTGACAGACACGATGTTCTTTATAATCGAGAACTAAAAGATAAATATACCCATGCATCCATCCATCCATGCATCCATGCATCCATCCAACCATACATACATACATACATACATACCTACATACATACATATATACATACTACATATATATATATATAATTATTACTACTATGTACTTATATATATATTATATACACACCACATATATATATATATATATATATATATATATATATATATATAATATATATATATATATATATATATATATATTATATATACACATATATATATATAATATATATATATATATATATATACACATATATATTATACATACATATATATATGTGTGTATATCTATTATATAAAATCCGTTCTGTCTGTCTGTGTGTGTGTCTTCTAGGATCTCGGGCATCTTCCATCCGATTGCTCTCAAATTTGATATGTGGATACCAACGGTATCAGGGTGTGTATAAGTCTTGAAAAAAATTACAAAAATCGATTCCAGGTGAGAATGCGATCGATAAAACCGTGGGAACGTGCATTTGTATGTGCAAGAACATCAGCTGTTGCGATCGATACTACGCGTACGCGAGAAAAATGCACGTGCAGTATGCACAAAAAAGCCAGCTGGCTTGAAATAATGCCACAAATGCAGTATATTTAAGAGACCAAAAAAGTAAGATGCAAAAGAGATATTTTCTTCAAACTTGGCATGAAGGAAGGAAAGACTATTTGGTTCCTCAAGAAGTTATTCTTTTTTTACCTTAATTTCGTTTAACAAAACCCCAAAATTTATTGAAATAAAGGCATGCTTAATTATTTCATAAAATATAAAATGTAAAATGTTTTGTCTTTTCTTAAACACGAGATATAGTGTTCAAATTTAGGATGTTTTTGAAAGACACTATATTTTATAATCATAGTATATATACTTTCTCACACAACAATTACAATATATTTATTTTTAAAATTTCATCTTTCTCCCCCCTCTATCTCACACACATTACAACATTTCGGCTGTGCATGTGACTTGAACACGAAAATGCAGAATGATATGGACCTTTTCCCTCTCTCTCTCTTTTAGTTTCCCTTATTTGCTTTCTCTCTGTCTGTTTGTCTCTCTCTGTGTATGTGTGTGTGTTACGCCTACGCCAAGGCAGGCGTAGGTGTAACACACGTACGAAACAGAGACAGGACCGCAGAAAAACGTAGAATGATATTATAGGTATTATAATAATATATATAATATATACTTATACATACATATATGTATGCATGTGTGTGTGATATATGACATGTTATATATGTTATATATAAAAAATATATATCTCTATATATATAAAACTGAGAATGTGTGTCTGTGTGTTTCCCTAAAACTTGAGAACTACACAACAAATTTCATTCAAATTTTACACGGGGAGTCATCGGCACAAAAAATCTTAACTTTTTCCCTAGGGCGACCCCACAGCAACGTCATATCTTTGAAAAATTTTACGAAAATTTTCACCGAAGATATTCCCCAAAAGTTTTTCGATAATTTTCACTGAAAATTTTACCCAAAAATTTTTTGACAAATTTTCACCAAAAATTTTTCACCGATTTTGGCACCGCTGGCCTTTCATACTTTGTGATTTGGGCACTGCTGGCCTTCCATACTTTGTGATTTGGGCACCGCTGGCCTTCCATACTTTGTGATTTTGGCACCGCTGTCCTTCCATACTTTGTGATTTTGGCACCGCTGGCCTTCCATACTTTCCCCAAAAATTTTTCGAAAATTTCCACCAAAAGTTTTTCATTCTATTTTTTTACTTCTTTCCTTGACAATTATGGCGGTTGACAGTATTCATTCCAGAAAGAAAGAAACTGATGATGCTTTTGTCGATTTACCAATTTGACAATTAATGGACAACAAAAAATTTATAATAAGAATAATAATAAAAACCCAGCAAAACGATAATAAAAACGCAGAAAATAAGGAAATACACACATATACACAAACACGTGCATATACAAACATACACACACGAACACACACACACGAACACACACATACAAACACACAGACAAATATTGGCAAAATGGCGGCAAGACAAAAGATTCTTGAAAACTTGCAGAGTTTGTCTGAGAAGGATAGGAAATTAAGAATATTAAAAGGAAGGCTTCGGTAAGGAACAAGTGGTTAACTAATCACGAATCTGCAGCAATTTCTGAATTCTATATTTTAATGGGGAGAAATGGCGGTGGTGGTGTAGGAATGATGGCGTGGGGTAGTGGGTGGGGAGAGAGAAAGAGAGAGAGAGAGAAATAAATAATGAGGACAGAAATGAGAAAAACAAACGTTGGTACGACGTGGACAATGTCGATGATGATGATGATGATGATGATGACGCTAGAGATGATGATGGCAATGATGATGGTGATGACGATGATGAAGATGGTGATAATAATGATGGTGCTGATATCGATGTGGTGATGTTAATAGTGATGATGACGACGATGTTATTTTAGACTCACGTCAGTCCCCAATGAGTAAATCTACAATCACAGACAATCAATACACGACAAACTCATCGATATTTTCTTCTAGCTACAATACATGGTATATCTGGGAAGCACTCCGTCGGTTACGACGACGAGGGTTCCGGTTGATCCGAATCAACGGAACAGTCTGCTCGT
This sequence comes from Octopus sinensis, assembly GCF_006345805.1. Lineage (NCBI taxonomy): Eukaryota > Metazoa > Mollusca > Cephalopoda > Octopoda > Octopodidae > Octopus > Octopus sinensis. Next base: position 32,210 of record NW_021835034.1, on the reverse strand, counting down.
GAAATTAACGTGTAAGTGGCTGAGCACTCCACAGGCACGTGCACCCTTAACGTAGTTCTCGGGGATATTCAGCGTGACACAGAGAGTGACAAGGCCGGCCCCTTGAAATACAGGTACAACAGAAACAGGAAGTAAGAGAAAGTTGTGGTGAAAGAGTACAGCAGGGATCACCACCATCCCTTGCCGGAGCCTCGTGGAACTTTTAGGTGTTTTTGCTCAATAAACACTCACAACGCCCGGTCTGGGAATCGAAACCGCGATCCTATGACCGCGAGTCCGCTGCCCTAACCACTGGGCCATTGCGCCTCCACAAACGTGGTATATCTAAGCTCACGTTATCCAACGTGTCTTTCGTATATTTAAAACGATGATGAATTTAAGATGGTATGAGCAATATTTGGCTGTTATATCTAGCAAAACGGGCGACCACGTATCGTAAGCTTGCTTAATGATGGTGAAAGAAATGATGATTACAAGGAGTCTGCCAATAAAGACGGTATTGAAGGATCCGCAGTCGTGGGCACTCTCCTTTTTTTTTTTTTTAACTAATCTTGCAATCAAACACCTTCATCCAACTGAAGACAGATGCTTGAAAAGAATTAGTAACATTATTCCAAATAAAATCAACGGCAAAATTTGAAGATGCTCCAAATTAATCCACTGGATTATCAGTGCAGGATATAGAAATAATCATGGGAAATAAAGATATACATTCAGTCAATTCGACATAATCGACTAGAATCATTGTATAACCGAATTTCTACTATTGAAAACCATAACATATGGTAAATATTATTTTACTGCTAGAAAAATCAGCAAAATTGGTACAAAACTTTTCCAGCTAAGTTTGCATCAATCAGAAGAAATTTGTTGAAGGAACTTTTCTACGGCCAAATGTCCATCCTGTTTCCAAGCAATATTTCCCCAAGCTAGACGCGTTCTTTCCGAAAGGCTGTCAATGACGCTGAGTTCAGTTATAGCCATTACATGATGTGGGAGTGGCTGTGTGGTAAGTAGCTTGCTTACCAACCACATGGTCCCGGGTTCAGTCCCACTGCGTGGCACCTTGGGCAAGTATCTTCTTTTATAGCCTCGGGCCGACCAAAGCCTTGTGAGTGGATTTGGTAGACGGAAACTGAATGAAGTCCGTCGTATATATGTATATATATATATATATATATATATAATAATAATAATAATAAATATTAGGGAATAAATCCAAATTTACAGGGAAAATCAGATTTATGATTGAATCGAATTTTATAGTAAAATATTATATAATATTAATTAGAGACAAAACCACTATTTTGGCAAATCAAACAAAGAAAGACTTAATCCAATACATAAAAATTTTTATTTAATATGATTTTATTTAATTTATATTAAAATTTTTTTTATGTATTGGATTAAGTCTTTCTTTGTTTGATTTGCAAAATAGTGGTTTTGTCTCTAATTAATATTATATATATATATATATATGTGTGTGTGTGTGTGTGTGTGTGTGCGTTTGTTTGTGTGTCTGTGTTTGTTCCCCCAACATTGCCTGACAATCGATGCTGATGTGTTTACGTCTCCGTAAATTAGCGGTTCGGCAAAAGAGACCGATAGAATAAGTACCAGGCTTGCAAAGAATAAGTCCTGGGGTCGATTTGCTCGACTAAAGGCGGTGCTCCAGCATGGCCACAGTCAAATGACTGAAACAATTAAAAGAGAGTAAAGAGTAAAGAGTACACACATACGTATATCAATATACACTCACACGAGCTCTCAGTTTCCGTCAAATCCAGTCATACGGCATTGGTTAGCCCGGGGCTATAGCAGAAAATCCCCAAAGCAAGCTTCTAAACCGCACAGCCATCTCTGTACTTGCTTTTACATTTTAAAGTTTATCCATAATAAAAATCTGTTTTATTCATTGCGGGATTTATAGAGATGACGGCTTGATAAGCTCCCAAAATATTAACTGACAACCAGTAAATAAATGCAAGGAAAACTAAGCTATTGAACGAATGGAACCGAAATATTACAGCCAGCAGCAACCTACCTTCAAATAGACAATTACTTAGAGTTAACGTTAAATCTCTCTCTATATAAACGGCAGTTTGTCTGTGCGTGTTTCTGTGTGTCTGTTTGCTTGTACCCTCACCCTGACCACGGCTTTCAACCGATTCTGATGAAACTTGACACACACATAGCCCAATGTCATAATTCAAAACTAACGCAGTGAAAATTTTGAAAAGTTCCCCCAGTTCTGAAAAAAATTGATAAATTCGACATGGGGTCAAGAATCACAAACACAAACCACAAACTGTCTAGGGGACGCAACTCCACCTTTTTTAAATCTCAAAAAAAAATTTACCATAATTTGTTTCCATTTTTTTGCTATTTTTTGGCTATAACTCTCTAAAAATGCTTTATAGTTATTTCCCTTACAAACCTGAGCAACGCCGGGCGATACTGCTAGTCTTAATAATAAAAGAATTCAAATCATACATTGATCTAAACGATTCAATACTGCGTATCGATCGCAATTTAAGCAGTTTTATTACTTTCAGTTCAAACTATATATAAATATCTGTATTTATCATTAGTATTTATGTAGGTTGTTGTGGATTCCGTATACTATATCGCGCTGGACTGGGATGCATGAGATTATTTGCCAATGAATATATAATGGATCTCCGTCGGTTTAAACGATTAGCATTCAATTATTACTCCATATCTTCCTGCTTGAAGATGTTGTTCTTTATCCCAAGGTCAGCACTTATCGATTCAACTAATGGTCAATGGCGTTCTGTACGTGACCATCCTGTCTTTTTTTTGCATACATACTATATCTTGGACGTTATTATCCTGTCTTTCCTATATTTATTTAAACTGTAGATTGTGAAGCGAATTAAATTGGTTGCTATTTTTAGGAGCTAGAAATAACAGCTAGAAATAACCGCTAGTTCTTCTTTGGTTAGAACACCAATAATACATCTTGAGCTTTTGTGGAAGCACTCCGTCGGTTACAACGACGAGGGTTCCGGTTGATCCGAATCAACGGAACAACCTGCTTGTGAAATTAACGTGTAAGTGGCTGAGCACTCCACAGACACGTGCACCCTTAACGTAGTTCTCGGGGATATTCAGCGTGACACAGAGAGTGACAAGGCCGGCCCCTTGAAATACAGGTACAACAGAAACAGGAAGTAAGAGTGAAAGTTGTGGTGAAAGAGTACAGCAGGGATCACCACCATCCCCTGCCGGAGCCTCGTGGAACTTTTAGGTGTTTTCGCTCAATAAACACTCACAACGCCCGGTCTGGGAATCGAAACCGCGATCCTATGACCACGAGTCCGCTGCCCTAACCACTGGACCATTGCGCCTCCTGAGCTTTTAGGTGACATGTGATGGATTTAATTCATTTATTTCAGTCGTTACTCTAAGTTACCCTTTATAGTCAGGCTGGTCAAGAAGCTCATGCATATCAACAGTTGCGTGTATGTCTTTATCAGCATGTAGAGATAAACTTACATGTTAACCATAGGCGAGCGTCACCTCATACAAGCGACACCATTCGTTTCTAATATTCTGCAATAACATGTCGAGCCACGATGAAATATTACTTTGGCGACAGCAAAGGCGTCCATCCAGCATTAGAAAATCTGCCTCTCCCATGCAAAGATGAAATACTCTTTTACTTGTTTCAGTCATTTGACTGCGGCCATGCTGGAGCACCGCCTTTAGTCGAGCAAATCGACCCGAGGACTTATTCTTTGTAAGCCTAGTACTTATTCTATCGGTCTCTTTTTGCCGAACCGCTAAGTTGCGGGGACGTAAACACACCAGCATCGGTTGTCAGGCGATGTTGGGGGGGAGGACACAAACACACACACATACATATATACGACAGCCACTTACAAGGCTTTGGTCGGCCCGAGGCTATAGTAGAAGACACTTGTCCACGGTGCCACACAGTGGGACTGAACCCGGAACCATGTGGTTCGTAAGCACTTGCCCTGGGGCTGCGTAGTGGGACTGAACCTGAAACCACATGATTACAAAGCAAGCATTTTTTTTTGTTAATCATACTAGTACCTGTATATAATTTTTAGGTATAGTTATTTCAATGCGTGTATTTTCCCAGGCATTTTTTCTGTCGTTAAATATTTTTAAGTGATTGATAATTGATAATGAAGAAACAAGAAAGCGAAAATTCTTATTTAATATTTTTTCTCCACCATCAAATTTTATTTTGTTATCTTTATTTTTTAAATTTTATTTTTACTTCAACGTTTTAGAAAATTTAACAAAAAATGTTAAGTAGACGGTGATCGGAAGAGCATCCGGTTGTAGGAACCACTCCACAGCAGACACTGGAACACGATGTATCTTTTGGAGTCATTTGATCCTGTCAACGCATCGAACCCATGTCAATGGATTTTAAAAGATGATGATGTATTACTCTCTTTTACTTGTTTCAGTCATTTGACTGTGGTCATGCTGAAGCACCGCCTTATTAGTCGAGCAAATCGACCCCGGGACTTATTTTTTGTAAGCCCAGTACTTATTCTATCGGTCTCTTTTGCCGAACCGCTAAGTGATGGGGACGTAAACACACCAGCATCGGTTGTCAAGCAATGCCAGGGGGACAAACACACACACATATATACGACAGGCTTCTTTCAGTTTCCGTCTACCAAATCCACTCACAAGGCATTGGTCGGCCCGAGGCTATAGTAGAAGACACTTGCCCAAGGTGCCACGCAGTGGGACTGAACCCGGAACCATGTGGTTGGTAAGCAAGCTACTTACCACACAGCCACTCCTATCTATTTGTTTGTTGTTGTTCACAGACCAAGGCTGGTCTTGATTAAGTGGCTGAGTAGTTCTAATGAAAGACAATCTCTGGTCCTGCCTTGCCTTAACCCCTTGACGCCGGTATTACCCGAAGCATGCGAGACACTGCTCCCGTTTTTTTTTTATCTAAAGAGACCACACAAACACACAAGTGCCAGCGAGCTCGCGTTTATTTACGTTCACCGTTACAATAACATAACGTTGTACATTTATGTCTACCCGTCTATGAAAACGAACTATGTGAAGCTATTTATCATAATATGATATGCACGAGTTATTCTGCTCAAGTTCAAAAAATAGCTTGCGTGTGGTAGCTCTACATCGTGTATTTACGTAAACCGCGGGTAGGCAAGCAAAAGTGTGATCGCATATTTGTGTCAACCGTTCTCAAGGGGTTAACTATTCCCAACCTCATTGCTGGGGGTCGGGCACCATTCCTCTCCAACGACTCCGTCAGAGATCTTCAGGCCTACATTTTAATGTCATTTAGTCAGCTACTAGCGTAAGTAGAGGTCGTGGGCATCACTTTTGGGTCTGTTGTAGGCAATATATATTTCGTGTGGGGGTCCCGGGAGTGGCACACATTCTAGTTACGCTTGTGCCGCCAGTATCTTCTCAGTCTTTCTATTTCTCATTTCGTACTTTCCTGTAGGATGTGAATACGGAAGTTATGGGCCCTGATGACATGACCAAAAATACGGCAGCATTCTCTTCCTGATAGTTGCAAACAATTCTCTTTCTGTTCCTATTTCCTCAAATACTAACTCGTTCGCTTGCCAGTCCACCCGGCACTGTGTGACTTCTGGCTCTTTCCCAAACTGAAAACCACGCAGAATTGGGAGCAATTTGAGTCGTAAGAGGGAATTAAGAGAAAAGCGGCTGCAGAGCTCCACAGCATTCCAGAGGAGGCGTTCCAAAGGTGATCCCAGGAGTGGCAGAACCACTGGGAGAAATGTGCGAACTCCCAAGGGGAGTAATTCAAAAGCGATTAAACGAAATTTATGAAATGTTCAAAATTGCCTTTTTTTATGCCCAAAGCTTGGATACTTTTTGAACCTCGTATAGAGACTGGTAAAATGGTACAGCAATGTAACATGTGGCAATGAAGGTAGAAATCTGTGATAGCTGGAAGGCACCACATGTAGTGAAGGTAGAGAACCCGTGGTACTTGGAAGGTACATTTTTATGACTGGTTAGCATTTAGTTGTGAAGGTGGAGGTCATGTGATACCTAGTGTAGTACTGTATGGCAGTGTAACATGTGGCAGTGAAAGTGGAGGTTCTGTGGTGAGTGGAGGGTATCACTCTACGGCAGTTTAACATGTGGTAGTGAAAGTAGAAGTTCTATGGTACCAAGAGTGTTCCACCACATGGCAGTGTTGCACATCAATTAGGGGATAAAAATCCTGCAGCACCTAAAGGGTACTACTGTATAGCAGTTTAACATGTGGTATCTAGAGAGACTTTATGACATGTGGTAGTGAAGTTGGAGGAACTGTGGTACATGGAGGCCATGTATGGCAATGTAATATCAAAAAGCAGAGGGCCTGTGGTAACTGTGGGGGTAATACTGTACATTTGGTTAATGTGTGGCAGTGAAGGTGGATGTTGTGTGGTACCTAGAATGTAGCACTGTAACATGTAGCAGTGGAGGTATAGGTCCTGTGGGACATGGAGAGTCCCAATGTATAAGGAGTGGCTGTGTGGTAAGTAGCTTGCTTACCGACTACATGATTCCGGGTTCAGTCCCACTGCGTGGCACCTTGAGCAAGTGTCTTCCACTATAGCCTCAGGCTGACCAAAGCCCTGTGAGTGGATTTGGTAGATGGAAACTGAAAGAAGCCCGTCGTATATATATATATATATGTATGCATTTGTGTGTCTGTATTTGTTACCCCACCATCACTTGGTGTGTTTACGTCCCCATTACTTAGCAGTTCGGCAAAAGACACTGATAGAATAAGTACCGAGCTTACAAAGAATAAGTCCAGGGGTCAATCTCTTCGACTAAAAGGCAATACTCCAGCATGGCCACAGTCAAAATGACTGAAACAAGTAAAAGAATGAAAGGATATTGCAAAGGCCATGAGGTACCTAGAGAGGCTGCATGACAGGGTAACATGAAGCAGTGAATTCAGAAGACATGTGGTAACTGGAAGGTAGCACCATTTGTCAGTTTAACATCCAGTGTATATACAAGCACTGTGGTAGCTAGGGGTGCCATTCAGAACATGTAGTAAAGGTGGGAAGTCATGAGGAATCTGAAGGGACTGTATAACATGTAGTAAAACAAGTAAAGAGACGGGCTGAAGAGACTGTATGGTAATTTAACATGTGGAAATGAAGGTAGAGGTCACATGGTATGTGAAGAGACAAACAGTAATGTAACATGTGGTAACGAAGATGGAGAGATGGACTGGGGGTACTGTATGGTAATCTGACATGTGGCAGTGGTTAAAGAGATCATGTGGTATCTGGAGAGAATGCAGGGCAGTGTATCGTGTAGAGATGGTAGATGTCTTGTGACACATGACATGACTGTACTGTAGCGTAACATGTGGTAGTAAAAGTAGAGAACTTGTGCGACTGTATGGTATGTATAACATGTGGTACTGAAAGAAGAAGGCCTATAGTAACACATGAAAATGATGCATGGTTGTGAAATATGTTCACCCAATTCAGCCCAGTCCACTGCCCTATCCCTCACAACATGTTCAGGTGAAACTCATGTAGAATATGGCAATCTACACAGGTAAGAAGCTGTATCATAATTCACCTGATATCACTCTCCTATGGAAGGTGTCCAAAGAATAGATCTTCATTAATGTAGCAATACCTGGAGACTAGAATATAGTGAAAGTCAAAGAATTCCAAGACCAATCACTGCAAGTGAAATGCATCCGTAGGTGTCTTAACCCTTTCGTTACCGTATTTATTTTGAGATGCTCAGTGTTTCTTTCAATTACTTTAAATATAACAAAGAATTTAGTAAAATAAATCAGTTATAATTAAGCTAGTATTAGGAACATAAATTGTGACTAAGGTTTGGTGGAAGATTTTAATTCAAAACTTATGAAAACAAGACATTTGTACTCAGAGCCAGAAATGGTTTCAGCCAGGTTGGTAACTAAAGGGTTAAAAGTGATTGTGATACTACCTATGCCACCTGTAACACTTGGAACCATCTCAAATTTGGTATGAAAAGCTGCAAATACCAATAGTCATGAGGAGTACAAAGTTGGTGGCAGTACTCAGAACCGCCTGAGTTGAGCAAAGTGTTGTACCTCCAAGAGGATGTGAGGGCGCGTGGCTTAGTGGTTAGGGCATTCAACTCATGATCGTAAGGTTGTGAGTTCGATTCCCGGCGACGCGTTGTGTCCTTGAGCAAGACACTTTATTTCACGTTGCTCCAGTCCACTCAGCTGGCAAAAATGAGTTGTACTTGTATTTCAAAGGGTCAGCCTTGTCACTCTCTGTGTCACGCTGATTATCCCCGAGAACTACGTTAAGGGTACACGTGTCTGTGGATTGCTCAGCCATTTGCACGTTAATTTCACGAGCAAGCTGTTCCGTTGATCGTATCAGCTAGGACCCTCGTCGTCGTAACCGGCGGAGTCTTTTAAACCTCCAAGAGGTGGAAAGGAGCTGAGATATGATATCGATAAGCCAGGAATTTTGAGGGGAGGGGAATATTCAATTACATCAACACTTTAGTGTTTAACTGGTCATTATTCTATCAAGCCCTGAAAAGATGAAAGGCAAAGTTGACCTCAGCAGAATTTGAACTCAGAACGTAAAGATGTACGAAATGTTGCCAGGCATTTTACCCCTGTGCTAAAGACTCAGCCAGCTCACTGCCATAATAATAATAATAATAATAATAATGATAATAATAATAATGATAATAATAATAATAATAATAATAATAATAATAATGATAATAATAATATGATAATAGTAATAATAATAATAATGATAATAATAATAATAATGATAATAATATAATATAATAATGATAATAATAATAATATAATAATAATAATAATATATAATAATAATATAAGGGAACCGAAAATTATATGATATGATCCCTGGCTTACCATCCCTGCAAGAAGTGCAAAAGATTGTCTTAACTGGTACATCACACGTATTAGAGAGCATTGTCGATGTGAGAACTGTTGCTGCTCATGTATTTTAATTTAACTTAAAAAAAAAAAAAAAAAATGAACGAACTACTGAGTTTGTTTAATGGCCTACCAATGTATGCTATGAGTTTCTTTGCCCTAGGAGTCAGGAAGACACTCGGCAAGAATAAGCATTTGAAAGAAGAAAAAAAAGGTAATAATATAATAATTAATAATAATAATAATAGTAATAATGATAATAATAATATAATAATAATAATAATATAATAATAATAATAATATGATGATAATAATAATAATAATAATAATAATGATGATAATGACGATAATAATCCTTTCTACTATAGGCATATGGACTGAAGTTTTGGGGGAGGGGGGTAGTCATTATTTAGACCAGATGAAAGGCAAAGTTGATTGCAGTGAAATCTGAACTCAGAACATAAAAACATGGACAAAATGCACTAAGCATCTGTCAGCTCACTGTCTTAATAATAATAATAATAATAATATAATAATAATAATAATAATAATAATAACATGGCTCAAAAAGATGATGCAATGTGGAAGGTAGAACATCTACAAAAAATCAGCATTGCTTGGAACTGCAAGAATTCTTCACAGGGTTCTTAAAGCATGACCGGTAAACAAGTGTCACCTTTGTCCGCTGGCTGTGAGTTTTCATATATAATAATAGCAATAATAGTATAATAATAATAATAATATAATAGTAATTCATCATCATCATCATCGTTTAATGTCCACTTTCCATGCTAGCATGGGCTGGATGATTTGACTGAGGACTGGCGAACCTGATGGCTGCACACAGGCTCCAATTTTGATCTGGCAGAGTTTCTACAGCTGGATGCCCTTCCTAACGCCAACCACTCCGAGAGTGTAGTGGGTGCGATCTTTTCTATTATAATCACAAGGCCTGAAATTGTGGGCAGAGAGTTAATCGATTACATCAACCCCAGTGCATAACTGGTACTTATTTCATTGACCCCAAAAGGGTGAAAGGCAAAGTCGACCTCGACAGAATTTGAACTCAGAACATAAAGACAGACGAAATACCTATTTCTTTACTACCCACAAGGGGCTAAACACAGAAGGGACAAACAAGGACAGATAAATGGATTAAGTCGATTACATCAACCCCAGCGCATAACTGGTACTTATTTCATTGACCCCGAAAGGGTGAAAGGCAAAGTCGACCTTGGCGTGATTTGAACTCAGAATGTGAAACCATGGACAAAATGCCACTAAGCCATCTGTCAGCTCACTGTCTTAATAATAATAATAATATAATAATAATAATAATAATAATAATAATAACATGGCTCAAAAAGATTGATGCAAGTGTGAAGGTAGAACATCTACAAAAAATCAGCATTGCTTGGAACTGCAAGAATTCTTCACAGGGTTCTTAAAGCATGACCGGTAAACAAGTGTCACCTTTGTCTGCTGGCTGTGAGTTTTCATATAATAATAATAGCAATAATAGTAATAATAATAATAATAATAATAATAGTAATTCATCATCATCATCATCGTTTAATGTCCACTTTCCATGCTAGCATGGGCTGGATGATTTGACTGAGGACTGGCGAACCTGATGGCTGCACCAGGCTCCAATTTTGATCTGGCAGAGTTTCTACAGCTGGATGCCCTTCCTAACGCCAACCACTCCGAGAGTGTAGTGGGTGCGATCTTTTCTATTATAATCACAAGGCCTGAAATTTGTGGGCAGAGAGTTAATCGATTACATCAACCCCAGTGCATAACTGGTACTTATTTCATTGACCCCGAAAGGGTGAAAGGCAAAGTCGACCTTGGCGTGATTTGAACTCAGAATGTGAAACCATGGACAAAATGCCATTAAGCATTCTGTGCAATGTGCTAATGATTGTCATCTTGGTGCCATCTGACAATTAATGGAAAATGGAAACAAACAAATAAAAAATGCAAAACAAAAGAAAAACAGAACTCAAAGAAATTAAGTAAATATATATATATATATATATATCCATATTCATGTGTGTGAGTGTGCGTGTGTATATATATAAATGTATATGTATGTGTGTGTGTGTGTGTGTGTATAATGTATATGTATATACTATGGTACTCCGTCGGTTACGATGAGGAAGGTTCCAGTTCGCTTGTGAAATTAACGTGCAAGTGGCTGAGCACTCCACAGACGCGTGTACCCTTAACGTAGGTTCTTGGGGGAGATTCAGCGTGAGACAGAGTGTGACAAGGCTGGCCCCTTTAAAATACAGGTACAACAGAAACAGGAAGAAAGAGAGAGAGAGAAAGTTGTGGTGAAAGAGTATAGCAGGGTTCGCTACCTACCCCCTGCCGGAGCCTCATGGTGCTTTAGGTGCTTTCGCTCAATACACACTCAAAATGCCCAGTCTGGGAATTGCAACCATGATCCTATGACCACCAGTCTGCTGCCCTAACCACTGGGCCATTGCGCCTCCAAATATGTATATAAATATATATACGTCATCATCATCATCATCATCGTTTAATGTCCATCTTCCATGCTAGCATGGGTTGGACGCTTAGACCGGGGTCTGGGAAGCCAGGAGGCTGCACTAGGCTCCAGTCTGATCTGGCAGTGTTTCTACAGCTGGATGCCCTTCCTAACGCCAACCGCACAGGGGCCAGAGCAGGCTGGCAAACAGCCACGATCAGTTGGTGCTTTTACGTTTCACCGACACGGATGCCAGTCAGTTGGCGCTGGCAACTGCCACGTTCGGATGGTGCTTTTTACGTTTCACCGGCACGGGTATCTTTGCATGTGTATATATATATATATATAGCGTAGGAGTGGCTGTGTAGTAAGTAGCTTGCTTACGAACCACATCGTTCCGGGTTCAGTCCCACTGCATGGCACCTTGGGCAAGTGTCTTCTACTTATAGCCTCGGGCCAACCAAAGCCTTGTGAGTGGATTTGGTAGACGGAAACTGAAAGCAGCCCATTGTATATATGTATATATATATATGTATGTGTGTGTGTATATATTTGTATGTCTGTGTTTGTCCCCCACCTCCCAACTTCGGTTGACAACCGATGTTGGTGTGTTTACGTCCCCGTAACTTAGCGGTTTGGCAAAATACACCGATAGAATAAGTACTAGGCTTACAAAGAATAAGTCCTGGGGTCGATTTGTTCGACTAAATGCGGTGCTCCAGCATGGCCCCAGTCAAGTGACTGAAACGAGATATATATATATATATATATATATATATATATATATATATACATGCATATATGTGTGTGTGTGTGTGTATATATATATGCATGTGTGTGTGTGTGTATATGTATGTATGCATATGTTTGTATATGCAATATCATCACAGATTGTTATCCAAGTGATAAATATGTCATGTTGTAAGTTAACCTGGGTGGATGTTGTCCTACCGTACAACATATTTTTATAACACCTATAAAATATCACATTCGTTTGGTCTTGGCGAGAAATATTTTTCTTGTAAAAAAAAAAAAAGGGGAAAAAAAATTTTTTTTTGTTAAATTATAATTTTAAAACAAAATAAAAAAAAATAACAGAGATAAACAATAAAACAAAACAGAACAAAAAAAGAAAAACTGAAAAAAAAAATTACCAAATTAAGTAATGAGAGTCATTTTTTGTGGTTGTCGTTGCATTTAGACAAGTTTTTTAAGTCTCTCTATTGCAGTATCCGATGCCGTCCCCCATCTTTCTTTGGTTTCCCTTCTTTTTTTTTTTTTTTTAATTCGTAAATGTAACCTGAATATTTCGCCAGGGTATTTATTATATACCCAGCAGAATGTGTCAGTTTTAATGTATTTTCGTTTCTTCCGTTCAGTTGAGACTGACGCGGGAATATGTTTTGTTTTTTATCTCCAACAATTCGTTTAACAGATGATAGAATGAAAGGATATGAAATGGTTATGCACACATACACATACACACACACGTCTCGATAACTGATGAGATGCCGGAGCAGGTTTCCGCCCCGACATCCGAAACTCAGAGTCTTATTATGACAACTGAATAATTGTCACATATTATATTACAAATATATTCCTCTATTTACATAATATCGAGGTCTCTTTCATATATATACACATACACACATATATATACATATATACATATACACATATATACACACACACACACATATATATACATATATATATATATATACAAGTATATACATATATATACATACATCATCATCATCATCATTTAGTGTCCGTTTTCCATGCTAAATGATGATGATGATGATGTATGTATATATATGTATATACTTGTGTATATATATATACACACACATACATACACATGTATGTATACATATGTATGTAGGTGTAATATTTGTCTCTATTAGAAGTGTGTAGAATCAGTTATAATTGTTTATTAGTAAATCAGATTTAAATGGGTGTAAATTTGTGTTGTGTATGTGTATATATAAATATATCTATATATATACACACACACATACATATACAAGCATGGATATTTGTACATATATATATATATATATGCATTTATATATATGTATATACACACATACATACATTCGTACATACTCTCTCACACGCACAAACAAAAATGCACACACTCATACAATATGTTTAAGTGATGTGGTGGCTTAGATTCATCTGCAATGAAACAAAGCATCAGGAAATTTTAACTTTGAGCATTTTTTTAGTGAATCCATGTGTGAAAAATAAAAGTAAAAAAATAAAATTTATAAAATAACATCTGTGAGTTTTTTTTTTTTAGCCAATGTTGCTAATCTGTGAAGATGATTAGCTGGTGTTGCTAATCTGTGAAGGTGATTAGCTGGTGCTGTTAGTCTTTGAAGATGATTAGCTGGTGTTACCGATCTCTGTGAGTGATTAACTACTGTTGCTAATGTTCAAAGATGATCAATTTGTGTTGCTAATCTCTGAGGACTATTAGCTGATGTGACTAATTTTTTAGGGTGATTAGTGAGCATGGCTAATCTGCTTGTACTGTGAATTCGCATTGCTAATCTCCCAGAATTAATTTTTTAGTGTTGCTAATTTCTGTGAATTATTTGCTGATATTGTTAGTGTTGCTAATCTCCAAAGATGATCAGCTGGTGTTGCTAATCTCAGTGGGCTGTTATTAGCCGACGGTATTAATCTTCAAAAATGACGAGCTAGTGTTGCTAACATCAGAAGGTGACTTGATTAGCTATGTGTTGCTAATCTATGACGGTGATTAGCTTGTTAGCAACAGGCAAATTTCCTTTTCAAAGTATCGTCTTTCCACTTCTTCATTCGCAGCTGGGTTAGAACAAACAGCTTACAAACTTTTCATCTTTCTTAATGTCTCTCTCTCGCTTCTCCTTCTGTTTCCACTCTTATCTCATGTCATCAGGAAAATCTAAAATTACAAAAAAAAAAAGAAATACATAAATAAATGAATAAATAAAACAGTAAACACAACAAAAAATTCTGGACTCTGATAACACCAGAATTGGACAAACCATGTCTGGACTCACATGAGTCAAAACCAGGAGTCAGTAACTTTCTTTTATCATTGACCCCTTTGTTGATAAACTTATCAACTCTGCTGTTATGAAAATTTCTAAAATAAAATTAAAAAGTATAATTAATGAAAAAATTTCTTGATCTAGAAACAATAAAAATTCAGACATATTATATTGATATACTCAGAATATTTAATGGTAAAT
>NW_021835034.1:7500-10000 GCF_006345805.1 Octopus sinensis | reverse complement strand
TCAGTGGTTGGCTTTAGGAAGGGCATCCAGCTGTAGAAACACTGCCAGATCAGACTGGAGCCTGGTGCAGCCTCCTGGCTTCCCAGACCCTGGTTGAGCAGTCCAACCAATGCTAGCATGGAAAACGGATGTTAAAAATGATGATGATATATATACTGGTTGTGTGGTAAGTAGCTTGCTTACCAACTACATGGTTCCGAGTTCAGTCCCATTGCATGGCACCTTGGACAAGTGTCTTCTACTATAGCCCCGGACCGACCAAAGCCTTGTGAGAGGATTTGGTAGACGGAAACTGAAAGAAGCCCGTCGTATGTATGTATGTATGTGTATGTATACGTTTGCGTGTCTGTGTTTGTCCCCCCACCCAGCATCGCTTGACAACCGATGCTGGTGTGTTTACATCCCCGTAACTTAGCGGTTCGGCAAAAGAGACTGATAGAATAAGTACCAGGCTTACAAAGAATAAGTCCTGGGGTCGATTTGCTCGACTAAATGCAGTGCTCCAGCATGGCCACAGTCAAAATGACTGAAACGAGTAAAAGAGTAAAGAGAGTAAGAGGAATATATTAGCCATTAGTGACAGAAATAGCCTTTGTAACATAACAAATTTTCTCATCCAACTTGACTTGGATGTGTTGTTGAGAATGTCATAAACTGTAATAATTGGCCTGAGAAGTCGTCTCGTGTAGATGTGGAGTGCTAAAACAGAACTGAATGTATCAGCTGGCAAAGTTTGGTCAACCAATATAACCAGCGCCTCTTCAATACATAACATTATCTCTACAAGAGGATTTCTCAGGATGATTATTGCAGTCTATGGAATTCTTAAAAACTCAGCCAATTCTACTTGGATGTGCAAATTAATATCTATATATATATATATATATATATATAGTATATAATATATATATATATACATATCTCCATTATAATATATATATATATACTATAAGTCTTTAGTTAAATATATTCTATGAGAATATTATATACCGAATTTGTATTGAGTGTTCAATTGTATCAAAGGTAATACTATTACAAGTATATATTTATAAGAGTGATTTATATATATATATTTATATTATTATATATATTATATATATATATATATTATATATATATATATATTTTAATAATATATTATTATTAAATATTGGAAATCAATATCAGAAAACTTCTCAGAAAGATATACATGTATGAAAAATAATTGTTGTATTAAAAATATATAAATAAATATAAATATGTATAAAAATATATGTAAATATGTATGAGTATAAATATATAATGTATATGACAGTTTAAAAGTTTTGAAATAATTATTTAAAGTATCTTATGGTCGTTTCACAGAAGAGTTGTCCCTATAATGAAGAACAGAAGCGTTGTCTATAAATGCTTATCAATGAAGGATTTCATTATAGGGATAACTCTTCTGCGAAACGATCGTAACATGCTTCAAATGATTAATTCAATACTTTTAAACTGTCATATACATTATATATTTATGCTTATACATATTTACATATATTTTTATACAAATTTATATTTACTTTATTTATATATTTTTAATACAACAATTATTTTTCACACGTGTATATCTTTCTGAGGAGTTTTGATATTGATTTCCTAATATTAATAATAATATATTATCAAAAGAAAAATAAAATATATATTTACATTTATATATAAATATATATAAATTTATTTTACTACCTATTTTGAACACTTTCATGTAAACTGTTTAAACAAAAAGCCCCTCTAAACATTTTCTTGCCATTGTCAAAGGTTCAATTTCTTAACATTTTCTTATCATTATCAAAGACTGTTTAACTGTATTTGAATATTTTTGTGATAACCATTTTTTTAACACAACAAAGCTTATGCAGAGCTTTACATTTTACTTTTGATAATCTTTCTTTAAAAGACCTCTGCATTTTCAAACCCTCTTTCCTAGCCACTACACATTCTTTATTTTCTCTCCTTGTTTCTTTCTGTGTCCTTTCTGTGGAAGAGCGTAGGCTCGAAACGTAAAAGACTTTCTCACTTCCTGAGCGTTATACTAATACATCTGTTTGCTATCTGCACCACCTGCCTTAGGCAAGTGTCATCTACCGCCAAAGCATTGAGAGGATTTGGTAGACAGAAACTGAAAGAAGCCCATCGTATATATATATATTATATATATATATATATATATATATATATATGGCATCCGTGCCAGTGGAGCACCATCTGAGTGTGATCGTTACCAGAGCAGCAAACTGGCTTCCATGCCGGTGGCACATAAAAAGCACCATTCAAGCATATTTGTTACCAGCGTCACCTTACTGGCACTTGTGCTGGTGGCCCGTAAAAGCCCAAACTACACTCTCAGGGTGGTTGGCGTTAGGAAGGGCAACCAGCTGTAGAAACTCTGCCAGATCAGATTGGAGCCTGGTGCAGCCATCTGGTTCACCAGTCCCCAGTTAAACCGTCCAACCCATGCCAGCATGGAAAGCAGACATTA
>NW_021835034.1:0-2500 GCF_006345805.1 Octopus sinensis | reverse complement strand
CAAAAAAACAAAAATTCACTAAGACCACCACCACCACCAACAACAACAATAACAAAAACAACAACACATATGAAATTGAAATAGAAGTAATAAGCAAGAAAATAATAAGGAAAATATAAATATAAAAATAAAGAGGTAAAAAGAAAGGTAATAAAAAAGAAGAGGACATAAGTGCAGTAGGAAGAGTCTATTAGTTGTTGTAGGGGGTGAGAGGTAGGGATATTGCTGGAAGGGGCTATGTTGTTAAAGTTACTGTCTTGTTGAATTACATGGGTTAGCTTCTACTGATACTTGTGTATGTATGTATATCTATGTATATATACACATAAATATATATATTCATATATATACATGTATATATACATATACATATGCATATATACAAATGTAGATATATATATATATTTATATATAAATGTATATATATATATATATATATATATATATACATATACATATATATATATATGTGAGTGTGTGTGTGTTTATTTAAAGTACATCTGTACATGTTTGTGTATACATATATTCATGCACATATATATATATAAAGTATATATACATTTATACATAAGGTATGTATATATATGTGTGTCCACACACACACACAGAAATATACATTTATATACACATTTATATAGTAAAGCCTACATAAGTTTGACTACTATAAAAAGGTAAAACAGAAGCCAAATATATTTCATATCCTGAAGATGTGGCTGGGAAAGTCTGGAACGTTGATTATGACTCTAGGAGCTTGTTGTTCCAACAACTACAAAACTTATACAGGAAAACAAACAAAAATATTTAACAAAAAACATGAAACTACACACATTGTTCTTTTTAATTAAACAGAGACAAAGGAAAGCCATTTCCCTTCTCACACATTTGTGTGTGTGTGTGTGTGTGTTCTTTAATGCTTTTACATGTTTCGGTGTTCTGACTGTGGCCATGTTGGAGCACCAGATTGGAGGTTTTTAGCCAAAGAAATCAACCCCGAAACTTATTTTTTTAAGCCTAGTACTTATTCTGTTGGTCTGTTTCGCTGAACTGCTAAGTTACAAGGATGTAAGCACACCAACACTGTTTCTCTAGCAGTGACGTGGGGGACAAACAGACATAAAGCCACACAGACACATATATTTATATATATATAATATAGTAATATATATATATCTAATATATATATATATTATATATATATATATATTATATATATATATATATATATTACATACATATATATATATCATATGGTATATGCGACAGGCTTCTTTCAGTTTCCATCTACCAAATCCACTCACAAGGCTTTGGCTTTGATCAGCCCGAGGCTACAGTAGAAGACACTTACCCAAGATGCCACGTAGTGGGACTGAACCCAGAACCATGTGGTTGAAAAGCAACCTTTTTATCACACAGCCATGCCTGTACCTGACTATACACATATACATACATACATACACATACAGTAGAAATTTTGATTTTGAGAATCCAGTAGAACTACCAGTAAGCACTCCCACAAGAACGAGGGATGAATTCTGAATGCATCTGTTATGTTCAGCAGTGTATGAGCTGATGAGCTAGGTTTCTCTACTATGCATCTTTATGTACTCATTAGGAATGTTAAAATTAATACTATATTGAAAGGTTATGAAACAACTGTAGTCATATAGAAATAATAAATCTGTATTCACCTCTCACACCTCGTTCGTGTATGACAGATGCACAGGGGCAATAAACACCACAGATGCTCAGAAAACAGATTCCATCACACTCCAGGGGGCGAAACTGGAAGTAGTTGATAGTTTCTGCTACCTAGGTGACCAAGTTAGTAGTGGGGGTGGATGATCAGAGAGTGTTATTATTAGAATAAGAATAGCCTGGGCAAAGTTTAGAAAGCTTCTACCCCTACTGGTGACAAAGGGCTTCTCGCTCAGAGTGAAAGGTAGATTGTATGATGCATGTGTGCGAACTGCCATGCTTCACGCTTCACGGTAGTGAAACATGGGCTGTAACTGCGGAGGACACATGTAGGCTCGAAAGAAATGAAGCTAGCTGTATGTGTGTAAGACAACAGTTATTCTTAGCTTGACATGTCTTTTCAAGAACAGCAAATCACCACATCTTCCAGTCCTTTGTCATTTCCACGGTGAGGCCCAGCATCTGAAGATCGTTTCTCACCACTTCATCCCAGATCTTCCTGGGCCTACCCTTTCCACAGGTACCCTCTACAATTAGAGCACGGTATTTCTTTATGCAGCTCTCCTCATCCATACGCATCACATGACCAACCCAGCACCGTCTTCTCTCTTACACACAACATCTGACTTCTCTTATACCCAGTTTTCATCTTAAATCATTTACACTCTGTCATGCATGAACCCATCCAGTGAAGCACACCAGCTTCATTTCTTTCAAGCCTTTGCAAGTTTCCTTTATAATCCACGCTCCACTGCCATGTAACACAGCTGTCCATACACAGGCATCATACAATCTGAATCTGCCT
>NW_021835033.1:37500-44538 GCF_006345805.1 Octopus sinensis | reverse complement strand
CCAATCTGATCTGGCAGAGTTTCTACAGCTGGATGCCCTTCCTATATATATATATATATAC
This sequence comes from Octopus sinensis, assembly GCF_006345805.1. NCBI lineage: Eukaryota > Metazoa > Mollusca > Cephalopoda > Octopoda > Octopodidae > Octopus > Octopus sinensis. The sequence goes on along the minus strand of NW_021835033.1, from coordinate 44,477 downwards.
ATATATATATATATACATATGTATATATATATATATATATGTAATATATATACATGTTATATATATATATATAATATATATATATATATATATATATATATATATATATTATATATATATAGATATATTATATATATGTATGTTATGTATGTATATGAAAGTTGTAATTTTATACATATATGTATACATTACACATACATGAAACACATATATGTTCCTTATATGAATTACACACATGCACAGAGTGACATCTCTGCAAAGTTACACATACATAAGCATATGGATACATGCCCCAACACACACACACAGACACACATACATTAACAGCCACAAAATCCTAAGTCATTGATTTAGCTTTCATTGAAAATTAAGAAGGCAACAGCAACACTGTCAGCAACTTGAACAACAACAATATCTACAAAGACATTAGAATGTATCTGACAGGTCTGGTAATGAACATCCACATAAATGGCACAAGAATGTAGTGGTTACAATATTGAACATCAACACTAATGGCACTAGGACATGGTGGTTACATTATTGAACATCTACATCAATGACACAGTGTGCATCTGACAAGTGAGATGCTATTGTTCAAGGCCAGGCCATCTTTGCCTGATAACTCCACATTTTGTGACTCTTGAAATTGATTGGGTTAACATTGATGGCTGAAAGGTCACCAGGTCACCATTTGTAGTTGAAAGGTCATTAGGTTACCATTTTAGTTGAAATGCCATCGAGTCATCATTTGTAGTCAAAAGGTCATTTAGATACTATTTTTAGTTGAAATGTCACCAAGTCAAAACATTGGAAATTGAAAGGTCAGTAGGTCAATATATTAGGTCGACTGAAATGTCACTAGACCAGTATTGGTGTTGAAAGGTCACAAAGTCGCCATGGGTTGTTGGGATATCAGTAGGCCACTGTTGGAGCTTGAAAGGTCACTAGGTCACCAATGTTTGTTGAAAGGTCACTAAGTTACCAATGCTTGTTGAAAGGTCACTAGGTCAGTATAAGTTGCTGAAAGGTCACTAGGTCAGTATAAGTAGCTGAAAGGTCACTAGGTAAGTATAAGTAGCTGAAAGGTCACTAGGTCAGTACTGGTAGTTGGAAGGTCATTAGGTCACCATTGATAATTGAAAGGTTATTATGTCACCTTTCAGTTCACCTTGATAGTTGAAATGTCAATTGGTCAGTATTGGTAGTGGAAAGGTCATAAGGTCATTATTGGAAGTTCAAAAGTCAGTGGGTCACTGACACCCTTGTCATCTTTTTTATCTTTTATATTTTACCCGTTTCAGTCATTATACGGCCATGCTGGGGCACTTGCTCGAATTGCTAGTCAAACAAATCAACCCCCAGCACTTATTTTTAAAGCCTGGTACTTATTCTATTGGTCTCTTTTGCTGAACTGCTAAGTTAGAAGGATGTAAACACACCAATACTGGTTGTCAAGTGATGATGGGGGTGACAAACACAGACACACACACACACACATAGATATGTATATATATATATGTGTGTGTGTGTGTCTGTGTGTGTCTGTGTGTGTGTGTGTGTCTGTGTGTGTGTGCTGTGTGTGTATAATATATATATATATATATATATATATACCACACACACATATATATATATATGCATACACACACCACACATATATATATACATGCATATATATATATATATATATATATATATATATATATATATATGATGGGCTTCTTTCAGTTTCCATCTACAAAATCCACTCAGAAGGCTGAAGCTATAGCAGAAGACACTTGCCCAAGATACCACACAGTGGCATTGAACCTGGAACCATGTGGTTGGTAAGCAAGCTACTTACCACACAGCCACTCCCGTGCCTATGTGTATGTTAATGTGAATCCAGTACCAACTGGTTATAATGATGAGTGCAAGTTGGATTAGAACTGACGTCACAGAGTCATTCTATTGGAAATGTAGGGTCACTTCATATCCAGAAATACGAATGGAGAAGAGCAAGAGTCCCAAAGCCTAAAAGTATTGTGGCAGTGTCTTAATTGTGAACTGTGTGTTTGGGGAGTAACACGACACATTAAAGGTGCGTGTACATGCGTGTTCGTGTTGTGTCAGGGACTAAAAACCATCTGTTTTATTGTATGATGATAAGGGAAACTAGCACTATGGATGCTGACTTGGGATGGACTTTTGTACAAGAAACTGAAACAGCTCCTACCATACTTGGGCAGTTCCTTTATTTATACATAACTGAAGGTGAAAAGCTAAGTTCTTACATATGTTAGGGATTTCAAAGTATGCTAAGACCAACAATCAGAACTTCAATTACGTAAACAGAAATAAGCAAAGGGATGTAACTCAAGTGGGCCACTGGCAAGAATTTTGATGAAGATTTTATAGAGTGATGCTCTGATTTCTGGATACAAACATTCTGAAAGTGAAAGTAGCCGACAAATCCAAGTAGTAGTCGATAGCAACTCTCAAATAAAAGGGGAGATTATTACAGAAAAAATTAGGGAATTAATTTCTCAGGGTTTGTTTATGTACTTAGAGAAAGGAGAGTTTGGTCTTTGTTTACATGTTTGGAGGAAGGAGAGTCCGATCTTTGTTTACAGGCCAATATATGATGAATTAGATTTCCAGGCCTTTCTGTCATAACACTTCAAACTCAATATGTCACATTTTCAACATCCAATCACAATTTTGGCAATTGGCCCAAATTCCGCAAACTATGAGTCAATCATATTGTCCTCTCTTTCCTCTCCACCTCCCACCATGACCACCACTATTAACACCATCACACCTCCTCCTCCTCTTCTTACCCCTCCTTCTTCTCCCTTCTTTCTCCTCCTCCTTGTTTTTCTTACTCCTCCTTTTCCTCCTACACCGTCCTCCTCTCCTCTTTCACCCCTTCTTCCTCCATCACCCCCTCCTCCTCAACTCCCTTCTTCCTCCATCACCTCCCTCCTCAACCCCTTTCTTCCTCTGTCATCCCCTCCTCCTCCGCCACCTCCCTCCCTCCTCCGCCTCCTCCGCCACCTCCCTCCCTCCTCCTCCTCCTCCTCTCCTCCGCCTCCTCCTCCGCCTCCCTCCCCCTCCTCCTCCCCTCTCCCCCCCGCCCTTCTCTTTTCCCCAAAATTTCTTTCAGCTGTATGATTTATCATTTCCAGTTGTTGCTGTTGTTGTTGCTGTTGTCCCCTTACAGCACAAATACATCAAGTAACCCCGCTCCCCACCCACCACCACCACCACCACACCACATACCTATACATCAACAAAGATTACAACTACAACAGCAACAATTACAACCACAATGCGCCACACTTATCACAACAAAACAACAATCACTACCACTACAACTAATACCACCACACCATCTTTGAAAAGAAAAGCTCTACATTTGTATTTGTCTCCTCTGTGTTCAGCCCTGTGCGTCCAATAAAGAAAGTTATCTGTCTGTCTATCTGTCTATCATCACTGTTACCACCACCACCACCACCACCACCACCCACCACCACCACCACCACCACCACCACCATCATCACTATCTATGTATAAATTCATATATGTATGTATATATTCATATATCAATGTGTGTTTGTGTGTTTGTGTGTATGTGTGAGTGTGAGTGTGTGAGTGAGTGTGTATGTATGTGAGCGTGTGTGTATGTGAGTGTGTGTGTATGTATGTGTGTGTGAGTGCGTGTGTATATGTATGCGTGTAAGTGAGTATATGTGAGTGTGTGTGTGCATGTGTGCATGTGTGCATATATGAATGTATGAGTGTGTTTGTGTGTATGTGTGTGTGAGTGTGTGTGTATGTGAGCATGTGAGTGTGTGTATGTGACTGTGTGTGTGTGTGTGTGTGTGTCCCAGTTCTCATCAAGCTACCCTCTCTGCCGATATTTTGGTGAGAGATGCAGCTCTTGAATTTGTAGTCATGGCAACATGTTTAGGATGTTGGGGGCTCCCTAAACAAACCCAACAGCATGTATAAAGATCGCTGATCCTTGTTGCACTAAAGAGACAGGGGTCTATGGGATCTGACTTGAAGGTAATGCATTTAGGACAACAATGACACTGAATAAAAGCTGAATGAGTATAGAGGAGATGGGGGCCAATGACATGATGCAAAGCACCCAGGCCATGCTTTTGAGGGGTCAGTGATAGGCTGGTCACCCACAAAACAACACAACACAAAACAAAACAAGACAAAAAAATATGTTGACCAAAGGATGTTGAAGCTTACGAAGGAGATGACAAGGGGCAACAATAAATGGCGAAGCACTACGCTGGAGGAGACCCCTGCCCAACCCTTGCAAACATGGGAAAAGAATGAATGTAAAATGATGATGAGGATTATGATGATGATGATGATGATAATGTTGTTTGATATGTATGTGTATATGTGTATGTGTGTATGTGTATGTGAATATATGTATATATGTGAGTTTGTATGTGAGGTGTGCATGTATATGTGTTTGTATGTTTGTGTGCGTATGTATATGTCTATATATGTGAGTGTGTCTGTGTGCACGCGTGCATGTGTGTATGAATGTGTACATACATATGTGTGTATGTATGTATATGTGTTTGTGTTGTGTGTGTGTGCATGAGTACATGTATGTGGGTGTTTATGTGTATGTGCATTTATGTGTATGTGTATGCAAATGTGTGCATTATGCATGAGTATGTACATATATGTGCACATATATATATATATGAATGTACACGTGCATATGTGTGTGAATGTGTATGTATGTATATGCTTGTGCATATGTATATATGTATGCGTGTATATATGTATGTCTGCATGTGTAAGGCCATGTCGAGTGAAAGGGGTTTCACTTCTCCCTACCCCTGACACGTAGTTCCCCCATCCCAACACTGGCCCTGAAGGTTGTAAGCAAGGTTTGAGAGGAAGGACTGATGTTACACTACACCGTATGGGTGGGTGGATGGTTGAATGTTGTTAGTAAGCAATAGGGACGACAATTGTACAGTGGGTAGAATTGAACACAATGATGGATGAAGAGGAGGCAGGACGGGGAATGATGAGTAGCTGGGCAGGTAGAGGTACATAAACAAAAATGAAAAGTTTACCATTTGGCCTCTATAGGCATAAACAGACATGAAACGTCGTTCCCACTGAAAGATGAAGGAAAATGGTTAGAATAGAATGAGAGGATGGAGAGGAGGCAGAGCCGAGGATGTGTTGAGAGGGTGAGGTGAGAGGCGGTGGTAGGATGACTTAAAGAGACATGAGATAGAAAGAGATCAAGAGATAGGTATGAGAGAACTAGTTATTATAGATTGTTTACATGGATGTGTTTCTATATCTATATATATATACATCTATATATATACTATATATACATAGGTATCTATCGATCTATATATTATATATAATATATATAATATAATAATGTATATATATATATATATATATATCATGATGATGATATATATATATTTATATATAATATATATATATATTTTATATATATTATATGTATATTTATATGTATATATATAAATATATGTATGTATACATATAAATATATTTATATGTATATATTTATATGTATATATATATGTGTGTATATATATAAATATATATATATATATATAGGTAGACAGGCTGATAAGTGTGTGTGTGTTTGTGTGTGTGTGTGTGTGTGCGTGTTTGAGTGTGTGTGTGTGCATATGTGTGTATTTATAGATGTATATAAAAATACATACACACACACACACACATATGTGCGTGTGTATGTGTTTATGTGTATTTGTGTGTGTTTGTGTATATATATATATATATATATAGTAGAACAATAAAAAGAAACCTCTTGGTACAGTATTATATATATTTGAAAAGATGAGTTGAGATGGCTTTTTGGGGGGAATAATTTTTATTTTAATCTCAATAATAATGTTTACAGTGAGTTACTCTGATATGAGCTTTGAGCTTCAAGTAGATGTTTTCAAAGTGAAATTTGTGTTTCAGTTTGAAAATGGCTACTTGACGCTCAAAACTTGCATCAGAGTAACTCACTGTAAACATTATTATTGAGATTAAAATAAAAATTATTCCCCCCCAAAAGCCATCTCTACTCATCTTTTCAAATATATACATACATATATATATATATATATATATATATATATATATATATATATATATATATATATATATATATAGAGAGAGAGAGAGAGAGAGAGAGAGAGACATAGAACTAGATATATATATAGAGAGAGAGAGAGACATAGAACTAGATATATATATATATATATATATATATATATATAGAGAGAGAGAGAGAGAGAGACATAGAACTAGAGAGAGAGACATAGAGCTAGAGAGAGAGACAGACATAGATAGATAAATAGGGAGAGAGAGAGAGACATTGATATATAGACAAATATGCTGATGGGTAGATTAGTATATAAAAAGACTGATAGTAGTTTAAGTAAAAGAGAACTGAATCAGAGATGAGCTAGGCAGATGAAGTGATAAATACTTGATAGTTCAGAGTAATTGATGAGTTTTTTAGCCCACAATGATAAACACTGCCTAAGGAGATCAACTTGTTATTGTCACAGATTTTTGTTATCTTGGCTATAACATGGTAGACAGGAGAAAGGGTTTAAGACAAAGACATAAGTTAATACAGAGAATGGTATGAAACTTCGTATGGAATTAATCAATCAGTGCTGTTTGTAGTGATACAGTTCTGGCATATAGTAGGGTGGTGTGAATAATAACAGAGATAGTTTTGTTGTATAGTAAGGAAACAATGAGCAATAGCAGTGACATTAGTAGATGAAATACTGGTCTTTATCTTCTTTGCAATTGGCATATATATCCAATAAAGAATGCTAATCATTGGCTAATCCACATGAGTACAAACTTTCTCAGCCAATAACATATTACATTAATCCCATGGCAAGGCCACCATCACTTCTAAATTTGTATGATACAAC
>NW_021835033.1:30000-32500 GCF_006345805.1 Octopus sinensis | reverse complement strand
ACTAGCTGAATTATAACTAAGTTATTTTACTAAATTCTTTGTTATATTTAAAGTAATTGAAAGAAACAGAGAGCATCTGAAAATAAATACAGTAACAAAAGGGTTAATCATGGGAGAACACCATTCTTCTTCTCCCAAGTTGGTTCAATCAGAATTTTAATTTTATCTTTTTGGCCAGTAGTGGAGGCTGTGCCAATGATCCTTTAGAGATCCTCTGAAACTAGTGGAAAGGAGAAAGAAAGATTTTCTCCAAATAGGCGTAGGAGTGGTTGTGTGGTAAGTAGCTTGCTTACGAACCACATGGTTTTGGGTTCAGTCCCACTGCGTGGAACCTTGGGTAAGTGTCTTCAACTATAGCCTCGGGCCGACCAAAGCCTTGTGAGTGGATTTGGTAGATGGAAACTGAAAGAAGCCCATCATATATATATGTATATGTATATAATATGTGTGTTTGTCCCCCCAACATCGCTTGACAACCGATGCTGGTGTGTTTACTTAGCGGTTCGGCAAAAAAGAGACCGATAAAATAAGTACTAGGCTTACAAAGAATAAGTCCTGGGGTCAATTTGATCGACTAAAGGCGGTGCTCCAGCATGGCCACAATCACATGACTGAAACAAGTAAAAGAGTAAAAAGAGTATAGAGACCACCTGACCTGCATGCTTGCTACAGAGTAGATTCTGCTAAAAGCAACCAAGATGCCAGGTAGTGATGTTAAACGGCTACAGGTGAAGTCTGTTATATGAGTTGGTCAGAATAGGATTTAAATGCAGAATGCAAAAACTGGAACAAACACCACAATGCACTTGGTCTGACATTTTTACAATTCCACAAAACCATTTCCTGGATTATCTTTTATCTGTCCTCTTTTATTTGTTCCAGTCATTTGGTTTTAGTCAAACAAATCGACTAAGGATTTTTTGGCTCTTTTTTTTAGCCTAGTACTCATTCTATTGGTCTCTTTTGCTGAAATGCTAAGTTATGGGGACATAAATACACCAGCACCAGTTGTCAAGTGGTGGAGAGAGACAAACACACACACACACACACACAGAGCTTGTGGCATCTGAAGAGTGCTGTGTTCATTGTATTGCCAACACAGGAACTTCAAGTTCTGTATGTGAATCTCCATAACTGTGTCATTAAATAAATATAATCCTCTATTTCTAACAATATTCAGGTCTACCTCCTTAGCTGTCACATGCAGTTTGTCAATACACACACACACACACACACACACACACACACACACACACACACACACACACACACACACACACACACACACACACACACACACACACACAGAGCTTGTGGCATCTGAAGAGTGCTGTGTTCATTGTATTGCCAACACTGAAACTTCAAGTTCTGTATGTGAGTCTCCACAACTGTGTCATTAAACAAATATAATCCTCTATTTCTAACAATATTCAGGTCTACCTCCTTAGCTGTCACATGTAGTTTGTCAATACACACACGCACACACACACACACATGTATGTATATGCATATATCTGTGTGTGTGTGTGTGTGTGTGTGTGTGTATGTGTGAGACTGCTGCCTGTATCTATGAGGGGGTGCTGTAAAATTCCTGGGTTTGAAGGTATTGTAAAAGGCTTGGCTGGAGGCCCAACCTTCCATGTTCTTTTGCAGAGCTTAGAAAAACTGAAGGACCGCTGCAATGAGTGTGTGAATCTGGGAGGGGAATATGTTCAATAAAACCATAATTAACTGATTCCCCTTTATATTCTTTTACCCAAAGCCAGGAACTTTCCAGCCCCTCCCCTCATATGTATGTATAAATAACCCACTTTGATTTAGAGTGTTGTAGTGTCTGTAAAGGGGACAATGAAATGTTAATGTCTGGGTTTGAATTTAGGGTTTTGGTCCCTTTATTCTATATGTCAACCACTCAGTCCCATTTAGACTTTGTTGAGGGAGAGGTCTCCTATATTTCATGCAGAGAAAATGGTAGAATATTTCAGGAGAAATTGTTAAAACAATGAAAAGTACAAAATTTTAGAATTCTTACCTAAACTTGAAATGTCATTTGAATTGGAGTTTGTGATTTTTACATAGAAATGGTTCACAGAGTTGGAGTGGGCGTATTTGGATTGTAGGTAAAATTTTGGAAATTCATATACACATATGTGCTTTTTGGTATATATACGCACACACACACACATATATATACATATACATATATCTCAATCTATCTATCTATCTATCTATCTATCTATCTATCTATCTATCTATCTATCTATCTATCTATCTATCATTCTATCTATCTACCTGTCTACCTACCTATCTATCTATCTATCTATCTATCTATCTATCTATCTATGTATGTATCTATCTATCTATCTATCTATCTATCTATCTATCATTCTATCCTATACCTTGTCTACCTATCTATCTATCTATCTATATATCTATCTATCTATTATCTATCGATCTATTATTATCTATCTATCTATCATTCTAATCTATCTACCTGTCT
>NW_021835033.1:17500-25000 GCF_006345805.1 Octopus sinensis | reverse complement strand
TGTAACTGGTACTTATTTAATCGATCCCGAAAAGATGAAAGGCAAAGTTGACCTCAGTGCAATTTGAAGGATGAAAGGCAAAGTGGACCTCAGTGGAATTTGAACTCAGAACGTAGCAGCAGATGAAATACTGCTAAGCATTTTGCCCGGCGTGCTAACGTTTCTGCCAGCTCGCTGCCTTTACTGTAGTAATTCTGGTTATTGAATTGGTGAGATTGTTGAATACACAAGATTGGAAATGATTGGCCATAAATAGGCTTTACTCTTCTAAGATCAAGCATGTGGTATCTGTCGTTAGTTGTTCTAGTTGTGAACCTTGTGGATCAGGAGTCAGCCATGTTTAAGTATCATTCCAAAGCCCCGTTTTTGACTGGCTGGTGAGATGATGGAAAAAATTGTGAGTAGTAATAATCATTTCTACTAAAGGCCCGAAACTTGTGGGAAGGAAACTAATCAATTACATCAACCCTAGTTTTTCACTGGTATTTAATTTATTGACCCCGAAAGGATGAAAAGCAAAGTCGACTTTGGCAAGATTTGAACTCAGAACGTAAGGACAGATGAAATGCTGCTAAGTATTTTGCTTGGTGTGCTAATGGGTCTGCCAGCTCACTCACAGCCTTCTTATTTCTTTACTGCCCACAAGGGGCTACACACAGAGGGGACAAACAAGGACAGACAAACGTATTAAGTCGATTATATCGACCCCAGTGCGTAACTGGTACTTATTTAATCGACCCTGAAAGGATGAAAGGCAAAGTCGACCTCGGCAGAATTTGAACTCAGAATGTAGCATTTCGCCTGGTGTGCTAATGTTTCTGCCAGCTCACTGCCTTTATTACCACAAATACACACATACATATATCTGTGAATGCATGAGCATGTATGTGTGTAGTGTGTGTGTGTGTGTGAGTGTGCGTGTGTGTGTGTGTGTGTGTGTGTGCATGGGTGTGTCTGGGTCACCTTGTTTTGGCACCATGTAATAATTGTAAACAAGTGACATCATCATACAAATCATGTCATTCGTTTCCACTCTCCTGTGAAGACCATGGGAAAATATCACCTTCATTGAAAACGAGGGGGTTGGCAATCCAAAGGGTTTCTCATCGTCGTCGTCATCATCATCATCATCATCATCATCATTTAACATCTTTCTTCCATGCTGGTATATGTTGGATGGTTTGAAAGAGGACTAAACTTGTCTCCGGTCTTCTATTTTGGCAGGGTTTCTATGGCTGGATGCCCTTCCTAATGCCAACCACTTTACAGAGTGTACAGTGACACATAAAAGGCACCCGTGCTGGTGACATGTAAAGACACCAGTGCTGGTGACACTTAAAAGACCCCCAGTACATTCTGTAGAATGGTTGGCATTAGGAAGGGCATCCAGTTATAGAAACCAAGCCAAAACAGACTGGAGCCTGGTGCTACTCTCCAGCTTACCAGCCCCTGACAAGCCATCTAACCCATGCCAGCAGGGAAAACGGACAGTAAATGAGGATGATGGCGATGATGATGATGATGATGATGGTGATGATGATGATGTTGATGATGATGATGATGATGTTAATGATGATGATGATGTTGATGATGATGATGATGATGATGATGATGATGATGAGACAACTCTTCATTATTCAAAGAGGCCATTTCCTTTTCAAGACAATAAAATGTGGTTTGAGAGAAATTATCTGCTGTTTCTAGCAAGTCAAGCTAAGTCAAATGACCCCATAGAGTTAGAGAACCCAGGGATAACTAGCAAGTACATAAATACCTTTGTGGGGTGGGGCACATCTGTGTTGAAAAAAATTAATTAATTATTAATTATTAACAAATTCATAATTACTTATATTTTTTTTGGTGTGAAAAATTAAACCTATCTATTTCATAGGGAGTTTGTCAGTAGGGGTTTCACACTTAAATTTGGGCAAGAGTTCCTCTCCAGCCCTTAACACAGAGGTTCTCCAGTTTCTGAAAGAGGGATCATCTCATTGGTTCATATCCTTCCTGTTTGCAGGGATACTTAAATCTGCTATTTCTAGCATATGTTCAGTGCCTGTGTGGAGGCGCCCCTGTTGGCTCATGATGTTGTTACTGTTGCTGTTGTTGTTGTTGTTGTTGTTGTTGTTGTTGTTTTTATTGATTTCATTGTTTGTTTGTTTGGGATTCCTCTTTAATCAAAATTGTTTATTTTCCCCTCAACCTCTGGCCATGCCTACCACCTCTTTAGTCAAATGTTTTGAAAACTTGTTTGGTCTGTTCCCCTCCTCCTCCCACCTCCACCACTGCTGTCATCACTGCCACTGCCTCCACCACCACTATGGCCATCACCACCACCATGGCCATCACCACCACCATGGCCATCACCACCACCTTAGGTAACAGAAATCTCCTTCAGGCAACCTTCCAGCAGACTTTCTTTACTTTACTCAATGTCTCCTGCCAATGTGTAATTTAGTGGAGAGGATCACCACAAACAGATTTGGTGAATATCTCCACCACCACCACCACCACCATCACCACCATCGCCGCCTCCATCACCACCACCAACGCTGCCACCGTTGCTACCATCATTACCACCATCAACAACAACAACAACAACAACAACAACAACATGTGATTCCTGCCAATGTGTACTTTAGGAGAGTGGATAACCACCAACAGATTTGGTACATAGATACGCAGTTAGCAGCCTAACTGAAGGGTCAAAGATGGTTGGGCTAGTAGTAGTAGTAGTAGTAGTAGAGTAGTAGCAGCAGTAGCAGCAGCAGTAGCAGCAGCAATAGTAGTAGTAGTAGTAGTAGTAGTAGTAGTAGTAGTAGCAGCAGCAGCAGCAGCAATAGTAGTAGTAGTAGTAGTAGTAGTAGTAGTAGTAGTAGTAGTAGCAGCAGCAGCAGCAGTAGTAGTAGTAGTAGCAGCAGCGGTAGCAGCTGCAGCGATAGCTGTAGCAGCAGCAGCAGCAGCAATAGTAGCAGCAGCAATAGTAGTAGTAGTAGTAGCAGCAGCAGCAGTAGCTGTAGCCGCAGCAGCAATAGTAGTAGTAGTAGTAGTAGTAGTAGCAGCAGCAGCAATAGTAGTAGTAGTAGTAGTTTAGGTAGTGATGGAGGAAGTATTAGAGGAAGGTTTACTGCTGTTGACTCCTGGTCTCCAGCGAGAATGAACTGTGGATCAGAACTGATCCTGATTCAGCATTCCTTTACATTGCAAGAGTTTGTGAGTATCTGGTTTAAACCTAGCCCCTGGCCGAATATCAGTGCCATAGATCAGAGGGGGTCCTTAACCACCTTTCTGCAGACCAATACAGGGCCATGGAAAATTTTGGGTGATATGCAATGTTGGGGGATATGTTGTGCTCGAGAAGACCCTTTCATGCCAAGTGAAATTGTAGTACTGGCTGATGCCAGTGTTGTTTTTTTGTTTCCTTCTCGAGCCATGCCTGGCTCATAAGGGCCGGTTTCCTGATTTCCTTGGCGTATAGGTTCCCCACCTGGACAGGACACCAGTCCGTCATAGGTGAGCCACTAGATGCAGGAGGAAAGAGTGAGAGAAAGTTGTGGCGAAAGAGTCAGCAGAAGATTGCCATTACCTTCTGCCGGAGCGGCGTGGAGCTTAGGTGTTTCGCTCATAAGCACACACATCGTCCGGTCTGAGATTCGAACCCATGATCCCTCGATCGCGAGTCCGCTGCTTTAACCACTAGGCCATGTGCCTCCACTAATGCCAGTGTTGTGTAACTGGCACCAATGCTGGTGGCACATAAGGAGGACCCTTCAAACTTTGGGTCTCATGGAAGTAGTGATAAGTGACCAGGACCTTTGGCAATGTACTGTGCTTGAGAAGACCGGTCAAGCCAAGTGAGGTTGTAATTGTGGTCAATACCAGTATTATGTAACTGGGATCCATGCTGGTGGCATGTAAAATGCATCCACTACACTCTTGCAGGGGTTGGCATTAGGAAGGGCATCAAGCTGTAGAAACCATGCCAGATCAGACTGGAACCTGGTGCAGTTCCTTAGCTTGCCAGTTCTCAGTCAAACCATCCAACTCATGCCAGCATGGAAAATGGATGTTAAATGATGATAATGATGATGTCACTCAGAGAATGAATTAAAATATTTTTCTTCTGTTTTATTGAACTGTATCAGTCTGCTGGGTGTTTTTGCATTATATATGCATTATCTATGTATTATTAAGGTGGTGAGCTGGCAGAAACGTCAGCATGCTGAGCGAAATGCTTAACAGTCCAGTGCATAACTGGTACTTATTTAATCAACCCCCAAAAAGGATGAAAAGCAGGTCGACCTTGGCGGAATTTGAACTCAGAACGTAACAGCTAACGAAATACTGCTACTACTACTACTACTACTACTATTGCTGCTGCTGCTGCTGCTACTACTACTACTACTACTACTACTACTACTACTACCTACTATGCTGCTGCTGCTGCTGCTACTACTACTACTACTACTACTACTATTACTATGCTGCTCTGCTACTGCTGCTGCTCTACTACTACTACTACTACTACTACTCCTACTACTATGCTGCTGCTGCTGCTGCTACTACTACTACTACTACTATACTACTACTACTACTACTACTACTACTATTGCTGCTGCTGCTGCTGCTTACTACTACTACTACTACTACTACTATTGCTGCTGCTACTGCTGCTGCTACTACTACTACTACTACTACTACTACTACTACTACTACTACTACTACTACTACTACTGCTGCTGCTGCTGCTACTACTACTACTACTACTACTACTACTACTACTACTACTACTGGGGTGCTAACGATTCTGTCAGCTCACCACCTTACATATATATTTCTTTACTACCCACAAGGGGCTAAACATAGAGGGACAAACAAGGACAGAAAAAGGGATTAAGTTGATTACATCGACCCCAGTGCGTAAATGGTACTTAATTTATCGACCCTGAAAGGATGAAAGGCAAGGTCGACCTCGGCGGAGTTTGAACTCAGAATGTGAAGACAGACGAAATACCTATTTCTTTACTACCCACAAGGGGCTAAACATAGAGGGGACAAACAAGGACAGACAAATGGATTAAGTCGATTACATCGACCCCAGTGCGTAACTGGTACTTAATTTATCGACCCCGAAAGGGAAGGCAAGGTCGACCTCGGCGGATTTGAACTCAGAATGTGAAGACAGACGAAATACCTATTTCTTTACTACCCACAGGGGGCTAAACATAGAGGGACAAACAAGGACAGAAAAAGGGATTAAGTTGATTTACATCGACCCCAGTGCGTAAATGGTACTTTAATTTATCGACCCTGAAAGGATGAAAGGCAAGGTCGACCTCGGCGGAGTTTGAACTCAGAATGTGAAGACAGACGAAATACCTATTTCTTTACTACCCACGAGGGGCTAAACACAGAGAGGACAAACAAGGACAGACAAAGGGAATTTGAACTCACAACATAACGGCAGACGAAATACGGCTACGCATTTCACCCGGCGTGCTAACGGTTCTGCTACCTTACATATATACTCTTACTCTTTTACTCTTTTACTTGTTTCAGTCATTTGACTGTGGCCATGCTGGAGCACCACCTTTAGTCGAGCAAATCGACCCCGGGACTTATTCTTTGTAAGCCCAGTACTTATTCTAATGGTCTCTTTTGCCGAACCGCTAAATGATGGGGACGTAAACACACCAGCATCGGTTGTCAAGCAATGCTAGGGGGACAAACACAGACACACAACACACACACACACACACACACACACACACACACACATATATATATATACATATACACGGCAGGCTTCTTTCAGTTTCCGTTTACCAAATCCACTCACAAGGCTTTGGTCGGTCCGAGGCTATAGTAGAAGACACTTGCCCAAGGTGCCACGCAGTGGGACCGAACCCAGAACCATGTGGTCCGTAAGCAAGCCACCTACCACACAGCCACTCCTGTGCTATTAAATAATAATTTCATTTAAGTATTAAAAATCCTTTTGCTGATATGTAAAGTTGTAAGAAAATCTTTTTGCTGATATGTAAAGTTGGAATAAATGCTGCTAAGCATTTTATTCAGTGCAGTAATGATTCTACCAGCTTGTCACTCACCTTGATGACATTATTAAAAAGCCAATAATTTATGAAAGCATCTGAAAACAAAAAAATATTTTTCTTGTGTTTTCCTATTTTTCTGTTATTTTTTTATTCATTTTTCTACCTGACAAGTTAATTGAAACAAGTGGTTTCTTTTGTTTGTAATATGTAAAAGCGATCAAGGTGACAAGCTGGCAGAATCGTTACTGCACCAGATAAACTGCTTGGTGGCATTTCTTCCAACTTTACATTCTGAGTTCAAATGGTGTCAAGGTTGACTTTGCCTTTCATCCTTTCAGAGTTGATAAAGTACTAATTGAGTACTTTTAAAGATAATTTTGATGAGTCTGATTCGGTATCTTTCATTTCAATCACACCTGCACATATTATTGCATAATATTGCAAAGTTGAGATTAAGCTGGTGTTAAGAACATAAATTGTGACTAAGGTTTGGTGGAAGATTTTAATTCAAAACTTATGAAAATAAGACATTTGTACTGCAGAGCCAGAGGCAGTTTCAGCCAGGTTGGTATCGAAGAGGTTAAAATGACGATGATGATGATAATGATGATGGTGATGATGAGGATTAAAGATCACTAAAAGGTACAATTGTTCTTTGGCCAAAATAAATTTGAAGCAAGCGACTCTCTTCTTAAAATCACATTCACATTTACAATTGGTCAGTGTTGTACTGACCACATGTGTACAAATCACAGACAGAATAATAGTGAAACTGTTAAATTTACCATGACCAGTTACTCCCTGGTTTCAGTGTGGTTGTCCGACAGTTTGAAGGTAAATGTTTTAAGGTGTGTCAAATGTTGGTCTCATGTTGAGTGTCTTGCTTAAGAAACAGATCTCAATGACAGCGGTGAAATTTGAACTCAAAATCAGACTTATTCCACTGAGATGTTAGTATATATTTCTTTACTGCCCAGAAGGGGCTAAACATAGAGGGGACAAACAAGGACAGATGAAGGGATTGAGTCGATTATAATCCCCCCACACACACACATAATGGGCTTCTTTCAGTTTCTTTCTACCAAATCAACTCATGTGGCTTTGGTTGACCTAGGGCTAAAGCTGAAGATATTTGGCCAAGGTACCACACAGTGGGGCCGAACCCGAAACCATGTGGTTAGGAAGCAAGCTTCTTGTCATAAAGTCATACTGAGAAAACCTATTTCTTTACTACCCACAAGGGGCTAAACAAAGAGAGGACAAACAAGGACAGACGAAGGGATTGAGCCGATTATATCGACCCCAGTGCGAAACTGGTACTTTATTTATCGACCCCGAAAGGATGAAAGGCAAAGTTGACCTCGGCGGAATTTGAACTCAGAACGTAATGACAGACGAAATACCGCTGAGCACTTTGCCCTGAGATGTTAGTATATATCCTTGC
>NW_021835033.1:0-7500 GCF_006345805.1 Octopus sinensis | reverse complement strand
TCTTAGTGGCTTAGAGTAGGCTCGAATTAGAGATTATTCTTTGTGGCTAATGGCGTGAAGAAGAAGAAGAAGAAGAAGAAGAAGAAGAAGAAGAAGAAGAAGGAGGAGAAGGAGAAGGAAAAGAAGAATAAGGAGAAGGAGGAGAAGGAGAAGGAGAAGAAGAAGAAGGATGAGGAGGAGGAGAAGGAGAAGAAGAAGAAGAAAGAAGAAGACAACAACAGCATCAACAACATCAAGAGAAACAACATACCAACCCCAATAACAATGGCAACAACAACAACCTCACTGTAACCCTCAACCTTGTCTCAAACTCTTAAAACATACTAAAGGAATCGTTAGCACACACACACACACATACACACACATGCACACACACACGCACGCACACACACATACACACACATACATGCACACACATGCACCCACACACCCATATGCATACACACATAAACACTTGCACACACACACACCTGCATACACCGATGCACACACTTACACACACACACACAGATACTTACCACTGTTCAATATATGTTCAGCATAAAACTCGTCGTATGTTTTGCCAAATGCTGGACTTCCATAAATTTGTAAGACACATTTGTGGCGCAGGGTCCCTCCAAAAAGTTGGACCCCTGCCTGGGAGAAGATCCACAGGCAAAACAATATCAGAATCAAGACAGATATTAACATCCGAAGAGCTCGTAAAAGGGCGTTTACCATAGTTTTTAGGCCTGAAATTAGAAGAATATGAGAATGTGAGGAAATTTTGTTGAGGGAACAAAAGACAGAGAGAGAGAAGAGAGAGAGAGGAGAAGAGAAAGACGGAAAAATAGAGTAAGAGAGAGAGGCAGAGAGAGAAAGAGAGAGGATAAAGACAGAGAGAGAGAGAGAGGAAATGAGGGAGAGAGGACGTGAGAGGGAGTGAGAGACATGGGAGAGAGGAAGACAGGAGAGAGGAGAGGAAGAGAGAGAGGGGAAAGAGAGAGAGAAAGAGAGAGAGAAGAAGAGAAAAACAGAAAAATAGAGTAAGAGAGAGAGGCAGAGAGAGGAAAAGAGAGAGGAGAAAGACAGAGAGAGAGGAAATGAGGGAGAGAGGACATGAGTGGGAGTGAGAGACGTGGGGGAGAGGAAGACAGGATAGGGGAGAGGAAGAGAGAGAGGGGAAAGAGGAAGAGAGAGTGGGGAGAGAAGAAAAGAGAAGGAGAGAGGGAGACAGAAGGAGAAAGGAGAGAGGAAAGGGCGGGAAGGGAGAGTAGAGGAGAGAAAATGAGAAGAGGGTGGAGACAGAAAGGGTGAGAAAGAAAAAGAAGGAAAGAAATGAGAGAGGAAGAGAGAGAGGGAGAGAGAGAAGAGAAAGACAGAAAAATAGAGTAAGAGAGAGAGAGGCAGAGAGAGGAAAAGAGAGAGGAAAAGAGAGAGGAGAAAGACAGAGAGAGAGGAAATGAGGGAGAGAGGACATGAGAGGGAGTGAGAGATGTGGGAGAGAGGGAGACAGGAGAGAGGAGAGGAAGAGAGAGAGGGGAAAGAGGGAGAGAGAGTGGGGAGAGAAGAAGAGAAGAAGAGAGGGAGACAGAGGGAGAAAGGAGAGAGGAGAGGGCGGGAAGGGAGAGCAGAGGAGAGAAAATGAGAAGAGGGTGGAGACAGAAAGGGTGAGAAAGAAAAAGAAGGAAAGAAATAAGAGAGGAAGAGAGAGAGGTAGAGAGAGAAGAGAAAGACAGAAAAATAGAGTAAGAGAGAGAGGCAGAGAGAGAAAGAGAGAGGAGAGGAAGAGAGAGAAGGGAAAGAGGGAGAGAGAGTGGGGAGAGAAGAAGAGAAGGAGAGAGGGAGACAGAGGGAGAAATGAGAGAGGAAGAAAGAGAGAGAGAGAGGGAGGAGAAAGACACAGCAAGACAGAGAGGGAGAGAGAGAGAGAGGAAAAATACAGAGAGAAAGGGAAGGAGAGAGAGAGGAGAAAGTGAGAGGGTGAGTGAGAGAGAGAGAGAGAGAGAGATTAATTCCAGTTTTCAAAGAATTTACCAATGTTCTTCAATAACTCAGAGTAATTAACACATTTTAACGACATAACAAAATTACATTTTTAATGTTTGCCTTAGGTTTTAGTCTTTCTGCCAATCATAAGAATCCATTCCTAGAACCATAACATCCATTCTTTGAGATGATTTCTCTCAGTGAAGTCTGCTTTCAATATCCACATAAACGATTTCAGTGATACACAAGATTATACACACACACACACACATATATATATATATATATATACTTATATACACACACACACACCACACACACACATATATATATACATACATATACATACATACATATTATTATATATATATATATATATATATATATATATATATATACATAAGTATATTGTATATTTACATGAGGTTATTTCCCTCTCATACATACCTTATACACACCAGATATATATACTCTCACACACACATGTGTATATATTATAATATATATATATTCTGACCGTGGCCGATGCCAGCCTCGCCTGGCACCAGTGCAGGTGGCACGTAAAAGCACCCACTACCCTCACGGAGTGGTTGGCGTTAGGAAGGGGCATCCAGCTGTAGAAACATTGCCAGATAAGACCGGAGCCTGGTGCAGCCTTCGCTTCCCAGATCCCTGGTCTGTCGAACCGTCCAACCCATGCTAGCATGGAGAACGGAGTTAAAACGATGATGTATATGTATGTGTTTGTGTGTCTGTGTTTGTCCCTCCCCTCCAACATCACTTGACAACCGATGCTGGTGTGTTTATGTCCCCGTAACTTAGCGGTTTGGCAAGAGTGACTAATAGAATAAGTTCTAGGCTTACAAAGAATAAGTCCTGGGGTCGATTTGCTTGACTAAAAGTGGTGGTGCTCCAGCATGGCCACAGTCAAATGACTGAATCACATAATAAAAAAAAACGGTACTCAGTTAAGTATTTTGCTTGCATGGACCCCCAAAATCTTATATGGACCCTTAAGGGCCATATGGACTCCAGTTGAGAACCACTGATGTAGATGGATGAAGGAGATATTGGGATGAGATCCAAATCCAGATGATTTGTTGTAGACTTTTAAAAGTAGGTCATCCAAGGAATGTTTTAACTGACCCATAACTTCAGATCTCCTGTGACCTTTAGTCTGTCATTTAGCATAGTGTTGGACCCTTAGCAGTCAGGGCCCAGCAGTTCAGTTACTTTCGAGAAAAGTTTGGGCATTCTTTTATCATTCGTCTTTTACTTGTTTCAGTCATTGGGCTGTGGCCATGCTGGGGCACCACCTCGAAGAATATTTTTCATTGAATGTATCGACCCCAGTACTTATTTTTATTTTTAAAGCTTGATATTTATTCCGTTGGTCTTTTTTGCTGAACCACTAAGTTACAAGGATGTAAATACATCAGAACTGGTTGCCAAGCTGTGGTAGGGGACAAACACAGACACAGACACACACACACACACACGCACACACACACAAACACACACACACAAATACACAAACACAAACACACACACACACACAAACACACACACACATGCACACCACACACACACACACACACAAAGACACACACACAAACACACACACACACACACACACACACACACACAAAGACACACACACAAACACACACACACACAAACACACAAATGCACAAACACACACACAAACACACACACATGCGCACACACACACACACACAAACACAAGCACAAACACACACACACACACAAACACACACACAAACACATAAACACACACACACACACACGCACATACATATGACAGGCTTCTTTCAGTTTCTACCAAATCCACTCACAACGTTTTGGTTAGCCCAGGGCTATAATACAAGACACTTTGCATAAGATGGCCATACCATGCAGTTGGGAAGCAAACTTCCTACCACACTCTTCTTTTCTCACTTTACTCAGGCAAAATGAATTTTATGAAGGCTTCTCTATAAAGATGACAACAGCCGAGTGTTCACCTCTGCAATAACAATCTGTTTACTGTAGCACTCGGAACCTTTACAAGTTTGCACTTACCTGGAATAATGGAAAGTGTTCGTAGTGCTCGCAAAACTCGGAATGTTCGTAGTCCAGTGATGTCGCTGACTACTTTGTGGTTGATGGTTTGAAGGATGAGTGTGATATATCTGTGGAGTAAAGAATCGGTAAAGAATTCATGTAAAATGAGTTTAACAAGAGAAGTCTTAAGAAAAGCGTTATAGGTGTGTTTAGAGGTATTTAGTGCAAACCCTTTAACCCTTTTGATACCAACCCAGCTGAAACCACCTCTGGCTCTGTAGTACAAATGTCTTGGTTCCATAAGTTTTGAATAAAAAATCTTCCACCAAACGTTAGTCACAATTTATGTCCTAACCCCTAGCTGAATGAACCAAGTTTATTTTACTCATTTCTTTGTTATATTTAAAGTAATTGAAAGAAAAAAGAACATCTCAAAATAAATACAGTAACGAAAGGGGTTAAAAGATATCGGAGAGAGAAACAATTCTTAACCTTTTTAATACCAAACCCAGCTAAAACCACCTCTGGCTCTGAGTACAAATGTCTTGTTTCCATAAGTTTTGAATTAAAATCTTCCACCAAACGTTAGTCACAATTTATGTTCCTAACACTAGCTGAATGATAACCAAGTTTATTTTACTCATTTCTTTGTTATATTTAAAGTAATTGAAAGAAACACAGAACATCTCAAAATAAATACAGTAACGAAAGGGTTAAATATATAATAGAGAAACAATTCTTAACCCTTTTAATACCAACCCAGCTAAAACCACCTCTGGCTCTGAGTACAAATGTCTTGTTTTCATAAGTTCTGAATTAAAATCTTCCACCAAACCTTAGTCACAATTTATGTTCCTAACACTAGCTGAATGATAAGAAAGTTATTTTACTAAATTCTTTGTTATATTTAAAATTAATTGAAAGAAACACAGAACATCTCAAAATAAATACAGTAACGAAAGGGTTAAATATATAATAGAGAAACAATTCTTAACCCTTTTAATACCAACCCAGCTGAAACCACTTCTGGTTCTGTAGTACAAATGTCTTATTTTCATAAGTTTTGAATTAAAATCTTCCACCAAACCTTAGTCATAATCTATGTTCCTAACACTAGCTTAATGATAACTAAGTTATTTTACTAAATTCTTTGTTATATTTAAAATTGATTGAAAGAAACACAGGTAACCTCAAAATAAATACGGGTTAAATAACAGTGATGTGTTTGAAAGAAAGCATGGCTATTGTTTGGTCAATGACATGTCTGGTGTTTGAAGGAAGACATGTTTGATGCTTGATGGAAGATGTGCCTTATGTGAAAAAGAAGATATGGCTATTGTTTGATCAAAGACATATTTGATGTTTGAAAGAGGACATGTCTGATGTTTGAAACAAGACATATCCAATGTTTGAAGAAAATGTGACTATTGTTTGACCAAAGGCATGTCTGATGTTTGAAGGACATATTAGATGTTTGAAAGATGTCTCCTATGTTTGAAAGAAGACATGGCTATTGTTAGACCAAAGACATACCTGATGTTTGAAAAAAGATGTCTGATGTTTGTAAGAAAAACATGTCAGATGTGTCCTATGTTTGAAAGAAGGCATGGATATTGTTTGACCAAAGACATACCTGATGTTTGTAAAAAAAGATGTCTGATGTTTGTAAGAAAAACATGTCAGGTGCTTGAAAGATGTGTCCTATGTTTGAAAGAAGACATGGCTATTGTTAGACCAAAGATATACCTGATGTTTGAAAAAAAGATGTCTGATGTTTGTAAGAAAACATGTCTGCTGCTTTAGCAAGTAATTTTCCTTGGATAGCTCCTCTAATTAATAACATTAAGGATATTTTACCTGAGTCCTTTAAAGGACAAATATTTATTTTAAGCGAAAATTTATTTGATATATTCGAAAGATCAACAATTTCCATGGAGATCTTCACTGTCAGTATTGTTTCAACAATGCTACTCAGTATATTTCTATTCATAAGACGGCGAGCTTGCAGAAACGTTAGCACGCCAGGTGAAATTCTTAGCCGAGGTCGACTTTGCCTTTCATCCATTTGGGGGCCAATAAATTAAGTACCAGTTGCATAATCGACTAGCCCTCTCCCCAAAAATTTCGGGCCTTGTGCCTAGAGTAGAAAAGAGTGTATTTCTATTTATGTTATTCCTCAATTCATGCAGAGGAACAGAACCTGAAACCTTAGGGATGGGAAGCAAACTTCTTAACCACACAACCATACCTGCACCTATTACCTATTATATATTTATGTCTTTTACTCTTTTACTCTTTTACTTGTTTCAGTCATTTGACTGCAGCCAGGCTGGAGACACTGCCTTTAGTCGAGCTAATCGACCCTGGACTTATTCTTTGTAAGCCCAGTACTTATTCTATCGGTCTCATTTGCCAAACCGCTAAGTGACGGGGATGTAAACACACCAGCATCAGTTGTCAAGCAATGCTAGGGGGACAACACAGACACACAAACACACACAGCATTATTATACATATATACGACAGGGCTCTTTCAGTTTCCGTCTACCAAATCCACTCACAAGGCATTGGTCGGCCCGAGGCTATAGCAGAAGACACTTGCCCAATATCCACGCAGTGGGACTGAACCCGGAAACTTGTGGCTGGTTAGCAAGCTACTTACCACACAGCCACTCCTGTGCCTATATATTTTTAATATTTTACTTGTACCAGTCATTAGACAGGGACCATGTTGGAGCATTGCTTTGAAGAATTTTAGCTGAATATATCGACCCCAGGAGTAATTCCTTTTTTGTATCATAAATCCTGGAACTTATTCTATTGATCTCTTTCGCTGAAATGCTAAGTTACAGTGACAAACACAAACATACACACACACACACACACACATGCACACACACACACATACAAAGACACACACACACACGATGGGCTTCTTTCAGTTTCTGACCGCACAAAGGTCTTGGTTAGTCCGAGGGTATAAAACAAGATAGTTGCCCAAGGTGCCATGCAGTTGGACTGAACCCAGCATGTGGGTGGGATATACATACATACATACATACATACATATACATACATACATATATATATATACTTTATTTAAAAGCAGCAGAAATTCAACAAACTTGTTACTACTCTACTCTGTGTTTCACTTCCCGTTCGTTGGACAGTTTTTGTTAAAATTATAAAACTGTCCGACGAACGGGAACGTGAAACTCCGAGTAACAGGTTTTGTTGAATTTCTGCTGCTTTTAATAAGCATATACTCTATCCCTGGTATTTGAGTACTCTTTTTTTTCACCTTGTTTCACATTTATTGTTTACGTACTACCCGGTATATATATATATATATTATATACACATATACATACATACATAATATATATTTGTATGTATATATATATATATATATATGTATGTATGTATGTGGTGTAACATATGGTATACTTATAAACAGGACAAATTTTA
>NW_021835032.1:35000-43608 GCF_006345805.1 Octopus sinensis | reverse complement strand
TTACAAATTGCTTGTCGTAATCTAAATGCTTTCAGCACGCACATCTTTTTGCATATGTATGTGTATGTGTCTGTCTTTCTCTGTGTGATAGTGTGTGTGTATGCGTCTGTCTGCCGTTTTGTAATTGTGTGAGTGTGTTTTTTAGGTATAAGTGTTTCGTCTTTTGAGGAATGTATACTTATCAAAAAGCATTATATTCTGTCTTGTTTAACTCTCGACGTCTAAGACAAGAGCCCATTCCAGTAAAGAAAATGTTCGCAAATATAAGTCAATGTTTTAATGTTCTTGATTCTTCTTCTCCTTAGAGTAGAATATTTCTCAAGATTTGAATATGCCCCATGACCGCCAAAATTAATTTAAAGAAAGTTACTACCATCAAGAGATATCGTGAATTTTAGGACAGGTTAAACGGTACAGAAGCAGTGGTATGGAAGTGCGAATAGCAAATTTGCGTGTCACAACTAACGGGTTTGATGAACGCATGTGACAGCATGGTCAGCTTGTACTGACGACTTTGCGATCGCAGTTTCGATTCACCAACAATGTGGTGATTTGAGTTAATGGGCAAAATACGTTGTTTCACATTCGTCCACTTCACACAGCTATAAATGGGTAATCCCTGCAACTAACAAGCTTACATTGAAAGTGGGCTATATTGTGAAATTGGGGTTTTATACGTCATGTAAATTAAATACTGGCTTTATGAGTCTTCCGACTCGGGATGTGGCTTCTTATTTGAATTAACACGCTTAAAGAAAATAATTGTTATTGACAACGTGTGTATGTATTATCTGAAAATTCTACTATGATCTTTTGAATAATTTATGTTTTGATTAACATATTGCTTTATCGACTATAGATAAGGTAAGTATCATTTCTATAGATTAATAATTATGTTAATAAATGTCATGATAAATCAGCAAATCATTTCAGGAAAGGTGTGCTTCGATTGAATGTCTTATAATGGTAGTTATCATAGTCAATTACGGTGACAGTTTCAAGCATTCATTTATATGTAACTATCGACATTATTTGTTTATTATCAAAGGCAGTCACTAAGTCTATTTCATGGTACCACAGGTACAGACATATATATGTATCTGTATATATGCATATATATCTATATCTATATATATATATATATAAACATAAACTCATATATCAGGTCATCCAATATGTTCTGTCCGATTTTACCTTTTTTAAAATTGAATGAAATTGAATGGAATTTAATAGTATTTTAGAATGTCTAATGGAATTTAAAATTATTTTATGTATTTGTGCGCATTTAAACTAATCAAATATTATTTTAGAGAATGATAGAATTAAAATATCTTTGATTAAAAAATCCTTTCTAACATGAAAGTATCCAAAGAGCATTTAAGGTACATAATGCTTTATGAGTACAAAAGACATGAAACTCTGCAGCCGAAGCGACTGGAAACATACACTCAGTTTATGGGAAAGAATGCTTGAATGAAAGAACTTGCAGCAGATGGTTTGCAAAATTCAGAAGTTGAGATTTCAGCCTTGAAGAAAAAGATTGAACAGGACGTCCAGTTGAGTTTGATGATACGATCCTTGAGGCATTACTTAAAGAAAATCCTGCATTATCAAATAAAGAATTGGCTATACAGCTTAGTTCAAACGATACAACCGCTCATTATAATCTTTTCAGCTACTTGGAAAAGTTCCTAAACTTGGAAAATGTGTACCTCATGGATTATCCGAAAGCAACCGCAAATCCCGAGTTAACATCTGTTCTCTCCATTCTCGCGAACTCATTTCACCCTTTTTGGAGAGACTTGTGACTGGTTACGAAAAACGGATATTTTATCGAAATGTTAAACGTTGTAAACAATGGCTTGGTAAAAGGGAAAAGGATCAGTCCCAACCGAGAATGGAACTTCATGGAAAAAGGATTCTTCTCTCTTTCTGGTGGAATTGCATAGGGGTACTTCACTTTGAATAGTTAACACCTAATGCAACAATCAATGCTCAAGTCTACTGGCAGCAATTAGAACGTTTGAACCAAGCTTTGAAGAAAAAGGACCCGCTTTAGTGAATCGAAAAGGATTGATGTTTCATCAGGACAATGCACGAGCTCGCACTGCATGATCACATCGCAGAAGAAAGAAGAGCTTGGTTGGGAAAAATCCCTCATCCTCTTTATACTCCCGACCTTGCTCCAACAGACTATCATTTGTTTCGTAGTTTACAGAATCATTTAGGGGACGTAATTTTCGCAAGCCAGGGGGAGGTCGAAATTGACGTTTCAGAGATTTTCGCTTTCAAACCGAAAGAGTTTTACATTAATGGGACTAAAAAGGTTGTAAATAGATGGAAGAATGTCATAGATAATCAGGGAACGTACATTAATGATTAAATTTCAATTAAATATAACATTTGATCACTTGTTTTCTTTATGAAAATTCGGACAGAACTTATGAGATGACCTGATATATACATATATACATACATACACGCACTCATACCTACACTCACTCACCCCCCCACACAAACACACAGAGACTTATATATATACATATATCTGTATATACTTATATATCTATATCTATATCGATATATATATGTATGTATATATCTATATCTATACGATATATATATATATTTATATATACATATATATATATATATATATATATATATATATAACGGGAAGCTTTACGAAAATAACAAAAAACGAAGGCAGATGGAGTGGAGTACAAACAAACAATTGTATTAGTATGGCGCTCAGGAATAGAAATAAAGCAAGTCTTTTACGTTTCGAGCCTACGCTCTTCAACGGAAAGATACACGGAAAAGAAACACATATATATATATAATCGAAATGAATCACATATATATATAATCGAAATGAGCAACAGGGATATCCAGAGGTAATGCTGTATGATCGTTTCATGCGAGTCCATTTAATTGAGCAATGCAAATATTACATCAATTTTAAAATGTAGATCAATCTTCAGCTGCATAAAATTATAGAATTTCGTTAAATTTGAAGGATTCATTTGTATATTTTTATGCAGCTGAAGATTGCTCTACATTTTATAATTGATGTAATATTTGTATTGTTCAATTAAACGGAGTCGTTGTGGGTGTGTGGTAAGAAACTTGCCTCCCGCCCACATTGTTCGAGGTTCAGTCCCACTGCGTGACAACATGGGCAAGTGTCGTGTACAATAGTCTCGGGCCGACCAGACTATTATGACGGACTTAGTAAACGGAAGCAGAAAGGGGCCCAACACGTATCCATACATGTGTGTTTGATCTTTTTGTCCTTGTTTGTTTTCCCAACTTTTTGAAGACATTTGATGGTGTGTTAACGTCCCCGTAACCTAGACAGATAGAATAAGTGCCAGGCTTAAAAATCATAAGTCTTTGGGATCGATATATTCGACTAAAGACCGTTCAAATCAGTACCGCATAATAGCCGCGAATCAAATATTTGAAACAAGCAAAAGTATTATATCAAGGAACGAACTTCAAAGGAAAGCAGTATTGTCGAATACCCTCCTTCATGAAAATCCACTCCAATGAGATAGGCCATCGAGAAGATTATACACTGGCGGTGCTCCCGAGGCTATGGTACAAGGCACTTGCCCCAGGTGCCACGCAGTAGCACTGAACCCGGAACCATGTGATCGGTAAGCAAGCTACGTACAACACACACAAACACGCACATAAACACAAACGCGCGCACACACAAACACACACACATTTATAAATCATAATTTAGGGTATCTAAGAGATACCACCACGCTAGAAATAGCAGCCGCTTTTGGAGGTGCAATGGCCCAGTGGTTTGGGCAGAGGGCTCGCGGTCGTAGGATCGTGGTTTTGATCCTCAGATGGGGCATTGTGAGTGTTTATTGAGCGAAAACACCTAAAGCTCCACGAGTCTCCGGCAGGTGGGGGATGAACCCTGCTGTACTCCTTCACCACAACTTTCTCTCACTCTGTTTTCCTGTTTCTGTTGCACCTGTATTTCAAAGGCCAGTCTTGTCACACTCTGTGTCATGCTGAATCTCCCCGAGAATTACGATAAGTGTACACGAATCTGTGGAGTGCTCAGCCACTTGCACGTTAATAATTGAGCTGCGAGGTCACTGGTGCCAAGCTGTATCTGTCTTTGCCTTTCCTTTGGATAACATCGGTGGCGTGGAGAACGGAGGCTGGTAAGCGTAGGCGACTGCTGGTCTTCCATAAACAACCTTGCCCAGAATTTTGCCTCTGAGGGTAACTTTCTAGGTGCAATCCCATGGTCATTCACAGGGCTTGGAATTTTATGTGAAGTGACTAGTCGTTCACACGGATACGGGCTTTAAATTTGTACATATTTTGTAGGATGTCTTCTTCGTTGGAATTTGAAATCAGAACACACAGTCAGACGACTTCCCCCAAAGAATTTTATCTGGTGTGCTAACGATTCTACAATACAGCGTCTATATATTATACGAAATATATATATATATATATATATATATATATGTGTGTGTGGTGTGAGAGAGAGAGAGAGAGAGTGTGTGTATCTAAATTTTAAATCTAATTTTGAACCGTTTTTTTTATCTAACCGATAATGGAAGAAAGGAAGAAACCAATAATATGTAAATAGGTTGTAACTATATATATATATATATAATCATCCAACATTCTAACTATCTAATTATTCTACATAAAGAATCTGTATATGTACAATATTACGAATTTATCTTCACTTCAAAATTCTCTCTCTCTCTATGTACCTATATATATATAGTATATATATATTATATATATATATACATATAATAATATATATATATTATATATGTATATATATACATATGTATATATCTGTGTGTCTATATATATATGTAGATATACATATATAATTTATATATGTGTATATCGTGTAATATAGATATGTATATATGCATATATATAATATATATAAATACACACATATATATATATATATACACACGTACACGCACGCACACACAATCACACACACACATACACATGCATATATATATATGTATACGCGTTGTAAGATATGCATATACGTATGTATATACAAATTTATATGAAAATATGTAGAGATATCAGTAAATACATAAACCGTATGCTAATATTTACGTATACACATATACGTGTGTATACGTATAGGATCTTGTGTTCGATTATGTATGCATGATCAATCTACGTGCTCAGAAGTATATATCATTTTTGTAACTATTGTTTTCCGTATAGAATATGTCTTAATAAGTTTCACACAACTATATACACAACTAATTTACTTCAGTTTACTTTCGAAGTGATAATCTGAAATATATTATCTTAAGACATTAATGACTAATTACTCAAAATTTGAAATTTCACATACGTAATTAATGGACATATTGTAAATTGATCTCCTATCTAATCTCTCTCTCTCTCTCTCTCTCTCTCTATCTCTGTATATATATACATACATACAGTCGTACATACACAAGCACATACACACACATATTTGTGTGTCTGTGTATATATTATATATTATATATATATATATACATATATTCTTTGTTTATATATATATATGTGTGTGTGTGTGTGATGTATGTGAATATATAATATATATATATATATATATATAGAAGTGGCTGTGTGGTAAATATCTGGGTTCAGTCTCACTGCGTGGCACCTTTGGCAGGCTTTTCTACTATGGCCTCGGACCGACAAAAGACTTGTCAGTGGATTTGGTAGACGGAAACTGAAAGGAGCCCTTTCGTATATATGTATATGTATGTGTGTGTGTGTGTGTGTGTGTGTGTGTGTGTGTGTACGTTTGTGTGTCTGTGTTTGCCCCTCCAGCATCGGTTGACAACCGACACTGGTGTGTTACGTTCCCGTAACTTAGCGGTTCGGCAAAAGAGACCGATAGAATAAGTACTAGGCTTAGAAAGAATAAGTACTAGATTTGATTTGCTCGACTAAAGGCGGTGCTCCAGCTTGGCCACAGTCAAATGACTGAAACAAGTAAAAGAGTAAAAGAGTGTACATATATATATATATATATATATATATATATCTATATATATATATATATAATATACATAGATGGGGGAGAATTCACAAAAAAAAACAAAAGGCGAAGGCGGGTTGTGAAGACAACAAACAGTGGAGTGTGAGTTACTCGCACTGGTGTTATTAGCATAAATATTTATTTGTCAACCCCGACAGAAAGTATGCGACGGATTTGCCGAAGTTTTTATGATTCTTGTGTGAGACAACTCCATACGAACTCAAAATTACATGATCTCTTGCGTATAATACGCAACTTTACAGGAACGGGAAATTCAAATCAAACATACAGAGTGATCTAGTTTGATTGAAAAAAAGATGAGAATTTTGACTTAAGGCACCAATGTCCTTTATATATGAAATGGTCTGTTAATGTCTGTTGTGCCAACCGCTGATTATATTTTATGCAAATACTAGCCACCTTCAATTCCATTCTAGTTCAGAATAAAATATTGGTTTCCGAAACGTTTAATAAGTATTGTTCATATATATTTTAGTATGTGTGTATACCTATCGAAATACGTGGATATGTAGATAAGCATATGTGTCTATATATACATGTATGTATATATTGGGTTGGTGCATAATTATTGCAGCTTTTTTCAACAAATTTTACTTAAAAAAATCAATAACAACATATAACAAAACATCTTTAAATGATTATTTTGGAGCATATTCACTATCTACTTCAATTATTGCTTCCCATTTGATTGTCAGACGCTAAGACCGTCATTAAAAAATGTTTTTGTTAAATATTGTTATTGCTTTTTTTAAATTTTTTTTTTTTTACAAAGCCGCAATAATTATGCACCATCCCAATATTTTTAGGTAAATATACAGTTCTGTGTATACATGAGTGTGCGTATGAATGTGGTTTGTGTGTGTGTGTGTGAGTACATATGTACGTATATATGCGTCATCCCACTTATTGAACACTTGCTTACACGCTAATTGCTTTTAAAATCATTAATTAAATATATTAATTAAAAGTACTACGTAAGAGTATTATTTTGGTATATTGCTTAAACGGCAACTCAATTACATGACTTTGATTGTAGGGAGTTTCTGATGTTTGTAGCCATATTACCACGAGAAGTAGAAATGAAAGAAGAAAAGACTTAATGCGAGAAAATGAAATATCCGTTTTCGCGCGTGTCGTTCACAAAGTTTTACAAAGAAAAGAACAGAACGATATGCGTTTCTCTCAAATAATTCATTTCAAATTTCTATGTATATATGTATATGTATATATGTGTATATATCCTCAGTGTATCATATATTCGAAAAAGAAGCACATTCTAAAGTATAGAGCAGTAATATTTTTACATGTAGTTAAGTCTATGTCCGGTCATAGAATGACCAATTATTTCGCATCTATCGAGATCATAAGCTTGACAACTCGATATACCCTAATGGCAGACTGCATATAACAACTCAGTAAATTTGTACACAAAGAATAAAACGTCATTGACGTTTTATTAAAGATGCGTTGTCTCCCTTAGAACAGATCAGTTGGATAATCTTAAGGTATTCTGGGGTGAACAGGGGAACTCTACTCTTAAGATACTTACAGTTTCCATGGACATTTTCCGCATCTCATCGACGAATACGAAATACCATCCTTGTAGCAGATAGCGCTTGAAGTGCGGGTTGGGGATATTGATCTCGAGTAAAGAATTCCAGAGTATATATGTGTGTGTTTGTGTGTGCGTGTATACATATATATATATGTACATATATATACATTATTATACACAATTATATATATATATATATATATATATATATATATATATATATATATATATATATATACGTAAACACCATATATATACACACATGTATACATACATATATATACATATATATACATACATACACTTTCGTCGGAAATTAATTAGCACTTCTCAAATTTCTACATTTCTTACATTTTCTTAATTTAATTAACTATTATCAGAAATGAACTCGTTTTTAATCAAAATTTATTAAAACATATCCCAGCACACCACATAATTGTGATTAATCGTAATCTTGAAATTTAGTCAATATCTTGTTGCTCCTCTTTGGCAGCAATGACAGCTGCTACGCGGGTCGGCATGCTGTCTATGAGTGCCTGCAGGTACTGTGCAGGGATGGCCCCTCAATGCAGCAAGAAGTGCCCCAAACAGCTCGTGTCGGTTCCTGTATTGCTGCCCTTCAAACCCTACCCAATCGACTCCAGAGTTTCTCATAGGGTTCAGGTCAAGTGACTGGCAGCACGTACTCCTCGCCACCAAAGAGGTATCCCGTACTATCTCAACGTACTTTGCTGCGTTGATGTTGCCTTCGACGGCATAGAGCCGCCCAACACCACTGTAGTTGAACGCCCCTCACACCATCAGACCACCCCCACCATGCTTCATGGTGAGCAAATCAAGGGTGCTAATTAATATATATATATGGAGCGACTGTGTGGTAAGTAACTTGCTTACTAACCACATGGTTCCGGGTCACTGCGTGGCACCTTGAATAACACTCTTCTATTATAACCCGGGGCCGATCAAGT
>NW_021835032.1:10000-30000 GCF_006345805.1 Octopus sinensis | reverse complement strand
CTTCTTCTTCTTCTTCTTCTTCTTCTTCCTCCCCTTCCCCTTCATCTTCTCCCTCTTCTTCTTCTACTCCTTCTTCTTCTTCTTCAACTCCTCCTCCCTCCTCTTCTTCTTCTTCTTCTCCTTCTTCCTTTTCTGCTTCCTCTTCTTCTTCTTCCTCCCCTTTCCCCTTCATCGCCTTCCTCTTCTTCTTCTTCTCCTACTCCTACTTCTTCTTCTTCTTCCTCCCCTTTCCGATCATCTCCTTCCTCTTCTTCTTCTTCTACTCCTCCTCCTTCTTCTTCTTCTACTCCTTCTTCTTCTTCTCCTTCTTCTACTCCTCCTCCTTCTCCTCCTTCTTCTCCTTCTTCCTTTTCTGCTCCCTCTTCTGCTTCCAATTCTTTTCTTCTCTTCTTCTTCTTCTTCTTCTTCTTCTTCTTCTTCTTCTTCTTCTTCTTCTTCTTCTTCTCTTCTTCTTCTTCTTCTTCTTCCTCCTCCTTCTCTTCCCCTTCATCTCCTTCATCTTCATCTTCTTCCTCTTCTTCTTCTACTCCTCCTTCTTCTTCTTCTACTCCTCTTTCTTATTCTTCTACTCCTTCTTCTTCTTCTTCTTCTTCTTCTTCTTCTTCTTCTTCTTCTTCTCCTCCTCCTCCTCATTCTTCTTCTTCTTCTACTCCTTATTCTTCTTCTTCTTCTTCTTCTTCTTCTCTTGACTTTGTCGTTATTTAGAGCCAGGATGGGACTGGTTGAATATACGTACGAGGTAAGACATTTAAAGAAATATCGGTTGTTCGTTCTCCTATGTTGAACAACGTCGTACAGGTATTGCAGCAATTTGTTCGGTATTTATTCAGTACTACAAAATAACACAACCTATTTCACTTGATTGTGATGCTGTTGATAATGAAATCTTTCACTTCGGGATTAGAAATAGCAGTAGAATCTCCCCAAAGTCCCAACTTAACAATTTAAACGATAACGAATGGATATCATCAAGAAAGTAGTCAAGTCTGTTACGGCTGATGTGCATTTGATCACTTACCTATTCAATTTTTCAAACAAGATGAGCAACAACGATGTGGAGGTGCAATGGCCCTAGTGGTTAGGCCAGCGAACTCGCGGTCATAAGGACGCGGTTTCGATTCTCAGACCTGGCATTGTGAGTGTTTATTGAGCAAAAAAACCTAAGCTTCACGAGGCTCCGGCGGGGGAGGGTGGTGAACCCCGCTGTATTCTTTCACCCTAACTTTCTCTCACTCTTTCTTCCTACTTCTGCCACAAAGCAGAGGAACCATGGTGTAACCCTCTATGGTGTGGTAAACTATCAGTCTCTAGTCCAGATTGCGAATCCTCTGTACCCCAGGATGGTTCAGCTCGCCACCCGTTAAAAAGCCACCGTTTACAGAATGAGGATAACAACGTAGCTTTCGCGCCCGTGCAACCGCCAATCTATCGCGTGTGGTGGCTGGAGTTCTTGAAGTTGCCGCACGCATTCTTAGCAGCTTAGAGTAGGCTCGAATTAGAGATTAATCTTTGTGGCTAATGGCGTGAGTCCTGATTAGAAGAAGAAGGAGAAGAAGAAGAAGAAGAAGAAGAAGAAGAAGAGAAGAAGAAGAGGAGGAGGAGGGGGTTTAGAGGAGGAGGAGGAGGGGGTTTAGAGGAGGAGGGGTTTAGAGGAGGAGGAGGAGGAAGAAGAAGATGAGGTATAAGCGGAGGGAGAAGAGGATGAAGGAGAGGAGGGAAGAGGAGGGGGACGAACACGATGATGATAACGACGACGACCACAGCAACTACGACATCTCACAGACACACTCATACATACAAATACATCCGCACACACCCACTGCTCTCGTGTAAGTTATATGTAAGGAGTAATATTCGTTTCACCACCCATCGTTTCACAGACATTAACAACATATTAGACATGTCAAGTGTCTAGTGACATCGAGTCCCTTTAGTTCAATATTACCACTCATACCTATTAATATGGCCGTTCTTTGCAACTGCTGCTCATTCGTTATATTTATTTCTGTTCTTGTTTTCTTGTTATTTCTGCTTTTGTTGGAGTTGTTGTTGCAACTTTGAAAAATCAATTGTTATTGTGGTGATGTGATATTTCTGTTAGATCCGATATTTACACACACACACAAGGCTATAGTTGTGTGTGTTTGTGTGAGTATGTGCGTGCGCATGAGTGTGTGTGTATATGTGTGTATGTGTGTGTGTGTGTGTGTTTGTGTGTATGTGTGTATGTTTGTGCGTATGTCTGTGTGTCTGTGTGTATGTGTATATGTGTCTGTGTATGTGTGTATGTCTGATTATGTATGTGTGTCTGTGTATGTGTGTGTGGGTGCCTGTGTATGTGTGGGTGTATGTGTGTGTCTGTGTATATGTGTGTAGATATGTGTGTTTTGTTTGTCTGTGCTTATGTGTGTGTGTGTGTGTGTGTATAACGCGACACATCTATTCTCCAGAATATTAGATTTTCGGACGAAATATTCGAATGGAAGACCAGATACTTTGAGTAACTGTTCCCGCTCTCCACGTTTTAAAGTTTTCTTTTATAATATATTTGACCCATCTCCCGGTTTAAAACTATGATTTGATTTTATAAATTTTTATACCTGTAATTCAGCTTTTGAGAACTACATCAAGAATTTGTTTTCTTGGTTAAGAATAATGTATTGGGTCATCACATAAATAATGGGATTTTTAGACTTCCTTTATTTTTCAAAATTAAGATCAACAGAGTTTATTTTCAATCTAAAATGTACTCTCCTTCATTTTCTATAATGCTTTCCCATCTATCTGGTAGACTTGCAAGGCCCCTCTTCCAAAATTCCCTTGTCATTGACGAAAAATACTTCTCCAGTACTGTTCTGACCTCGTATACAGAATTCATATCTTTTCCGTCCAAATGATTTTGAAGACTGCGAAATAAATGATAATCAGATGGGGCAATGTCCGGCGAATATGATGGATGGGCATCGTTTCTCATTCAAACTGTATTTGGAATGACATCCTCACTGTATGTGGCTGAGCATCTTCCTGATGGAAGAACGCCTTTTGTCTTGAAACCAAAGAAGGCTGTTGTTCTTCTAAGATTGACTTAAGCCGCTCAACCTGCTCGCAGTAGACCTCCTTTGTTATCGTTTGGTTTTGGTTTAAAAGTTCAAAATGGACTAAGCCTTTCATATCTCACCAAACAGATAACAACACCATACGTGGTTGAAGCCCTTCTCTAGCCTCGGGTGCCGGTGTTTCTCCTATTCTTGACACTTTTATAGAGAAGGCATTTCTCGTCACCAGTCACTCTTCAGTACAATATGTTTCATTTGTATAGCGTGAGAACAAAGAAAATCGAACATTCACTCTCTGCGAGCGATTAAACTCGGAAGGTTTGTGAGGAACCCATTGACACAATTTGGTGACTTTTCTGATGGCACGCAGGTTTCCGTCAATGGTTGAATGACCAAATCCAAGCTTTCCTGCTAGTTTCTCAGGGTTTGCAGGGTGTCCTCGTCGAGCTCTAATGGCTCATCTTCGAGGCTGTAGTTTCCGGCTGGGAATTTCTTGAACCGCCGTTGAGACTGACTCACGCTTATTGTCCGATAACCATATACTGCATTAATATTCTTCGCACTTTCCGCTTTGTTGTTGTCATTATTGAACTTATAAAGCAAAATATGCCGAATATGCTCCTTTGTCACTTCTCGTCAATAGAAAATTCGCCTTAATACGGAGGCCTATATGAAGTGCCTGGAGAAGTTTGTGATGCCCTGGTGCAGGTGGCTCTGGTTCAAGAAGGTGGTTGGTAACAGGATTCTGCACATACCAGACAATTGTATTGTCTGTAAGTTGTCTGTCAGTCAATTGTCAGCCATCTGTCTGTTGACGAATTGTCCGTCTACCGTCACTTCCATTATAGCTTTTTAAAAAATAACTGTGAAAATCGAAATGCACTCTTCAAAACTAACACTAAGAATAAGCACAAGTGAAATTATCACCTGCTTCAGTAGCAAGTTGATGCTGGTAATTTATCCCACCCCCTCCAACTTTTAGTTCATGCAATTGAAAACACCACATTATTTATAGGATGAACCAATATTAAGGAAAACATACACGTAAGTTTTGGAACTTTTGACATTTTGAACAGCTTATTCCTGTTTAACAGAAACTCTCAGAGTTGCCAAGTTTGTTCAATTTCAAGAATTGTGTTCATTCAAAAGCATGTAAACATATATTCAATTTTAACCAGAATATTCAAAGATGGACCCTTGCTAATGAACCATCTCACCGATAATGACGAATGGATGGTGCAGGCTATAAATGACATTAGGCTTTACCTAAAACATTTTTACGAGAAAGAGCTGGGATAACATATAACACTGTTATTCAAGAACAGAAGGGCGGTATGCAGTAAATGAAAGAGAGGGATTTACAATATCAACGCAGGGAGGCACAGATCGCAGCTTCTGCATTTACATGCACACGATTTTGCTTGCTTCTGATCTAAATATCTGAAACGACTAACATCAATCCATTCACGATAGTAACATGACAAATAGATAAGCTGCCCTTGAGTCAAAATTTCTAATCATTAATACTAAAAATAATTATTATTATTATAAAAAAATATAATAATAATAATAATAATAATAATAATAATAATAATAATAATATAATAATAATAATAATAATAATAATAATAATGATAATAATAATAATAATAACAATATTTACACACGCAAATTCACAGGTAAAATACATATTTTACCTATGAATTTGCGTGTGTAATCTGGGAATGCATACAATAAGCTCCTCTGCCCTAGGTTTACGTAAAACACTCGGCGTGAAATGGAAGAAAATTTAAAGAAAGAAGGAAAAAAACAAATATAATAATAATAATAATAATGATAATAATAATAATAATAATAATAATAATAAATGCCCTGATGTAGTACCAGGCAGTGGCTCTCATGGCTTCTGATCTTAACTGATTGGAAGTGTTATCATGTACGTTGTTTTGTCTTGGTATAAAAGATGGGCTACAGCAAATATTCTGCTCAATACCACGGATTTGCTTGTCAGTTGTTTGACCTTAACCAGTTGAGCATGTCCCTTAATGGCTGACGATATGTGCATCTCTGATCACGGGCAGAAGTAGTGGGGGAGCATCATGGCCATCTGTTGAGAGGGATTCTTTGGGGCTTGAATAATTCACCTCTGGAAACATGGGTGCTTCGTTCAACATCCTGAAACAACCCTTATTCAGGGACCTTTTGAGCGGGATGGGCTACTCAACCTGAAGAAAATTCTAACTGGGCCCCACCTGCAAGGTCATGTGCTGTTTATCTTGATATGAGATCACCATGTCACGCACATATGTTTGTGATGCATATGCCTGATGTACCCTTATCAGACGGGTAGTCATGATGGGTATACTGGGCTTCGTATATTTTACCCCAGTGTCACTTTGATGGCATGCTCTACTCTCTCACTCAGGAATAATAATAATAATAATAATAATAATAATGACAATAATAACAACAACAACAACAACAATAATAATAATAAATAATAATAATAATAATAATAATAATAATAATAATCCTATTCTACTATAGGCACAAGTTCTGAAATCGTGGGGAAGGAGCTAGTCGATTACATCGACCCCAGTACGTAACTGGTAAGTATTTCGTCGATCCCGAATGGAAGAATGGCAAAGTTGACTTGCGCGGAATTTGAATACCGTAAAAATGGAAGCATTTTGCTGACGATCCTGCTTGCTTCCAACCTGAATAATAATAGTAGTAACAACAGAAGGATGGTGTATTAGCAGAATGATTTGAGGACTGAATAAAATGGCTTGAGTAAATCTTTTCGTTCCTTTCCGCTTTTCGATTTTAACTTTGCTTTTCATCATTTTGAAACCAGTTGCAGAAAGTATAATTACAAGTGTTGGGTTCGATGATATTCTCAAATCTGTTGACCTCCTACCTGAAGAACAAACAATTTCTCGTACAGTTTTTTTTTCTTTTTTTATTTTGTTGTTTCTTTTGTTTGATTAGTGTTGCTACAGCAACTATTCCTTCTGTCGATATTGCTGGTGTGGCTTGTTTTCAAAAAGAAAAAAAATAACACGCACCAGCCCAATAAATAATTGAGGCATCCGCCTCATGATCGCTTCTGTTGTGTTCAGTGACAATGACAGATTGGGCCGACGGTGATGTCGATGATTTATTTATCCTCCAGCCTTTCATTCAGATAAGTTTTCGAAAATTGCAGGATTACACAGAGGGTTTTCTAACCAGATTTTAATACTAATTGCTTTTAGGGAGCGAATCGTTGTTTCTGTGAGTGTTTTTGTGTCATGTAGTATCTGATGCATATATACACATATACATACGTACATACATATGTATGCATATATGTATATGTGTAAGGGGTATTTGGTTGTGTGTGTATATATATATATATATATATAATATATATATATATATCTGTGTGTGTGTATAAATATATATACACATGCATATATATATGTATTTATGTGTATAATATATATATATATATATATATATATATATATATACATATATATATATACATACATACATGCATACATACACACATACATACATGCATACATAAATACATACATGGCATACATACATACATACATACATACATACATACATACATATATGTATGTATATGTGGTTTTGTTTTTCTACTAGATTCATATGTTTACGTGTGTGTTTTTGGCGTTAATAATGTATCAGTGTCTGCTGCGTATTCATTCCTGTGCCTAAGAGGAATCCTTATTCGCCATTCAAGATGCTTGTTGACATGGAAGCCCTTTGACATATGATTTGGTTAAATTGCCCTTGGCTGCAGTAGTTTATCATCTGAAATGATCATGATTAATTTATCTTCAGGCAATAAGCCAGACGTTAAAGGAATTACATTCAAGTTGATCTGTGTGTAAACCACAGTATGATAGTCGAATAATGTGCTGTTGATATGTGTGTCTGAGTTTTCGTTCTCTCTCTTTATATTTTATTCTTTTGTCATGGTATATCGTTGCTGGTTTATTTCAGAAGGAAAATTTGCAGAAGTATATCCTGGTGTTTTCACCGATGAGGTGAGATGAAGTGACGAAGAAATTGTGGAGGACTATTTTGTTTGGGAACATTATGCATGCAAGACTACGCGCACCAATCCATCATGTTCGCACATGCAAAAAACGGAAGCATCTCGTTAATGTATGTGTGTGTGCGTGTATGTAAATCATTGTATTCGTGTGAGTTTTTGTAAACGAGTATGTATATGTATAGAGATGTGTGCATAAGTGTGTGTTAGTGTGTTTGTGATATACCGTTTGCTTCATTGTGGAATGTCCCAAATGAAATATAGAAAAAGACCACTCTTTGAGTTTAATGTTTAATGAGCTGAGTATCTCCTACACACGTGTGCACATATCACAATTCTCAGCAAGGTTCAGTTTCTCAGTTTATGAGATTCGGTTGGCTATTTGGATTGCATGTACAATTTGGTAATGAGAGCTATACAGAACAATTTAATCAGTGTTTGTAGCGTTGCTCTCTAAGGTCAGAGAAACAACAAGAACGCAATGAAATGGTCTAAAATCGAACAGATAGACGTTATAATGTCTTCCGTTACAGCTAATCGAAATACGACGATCTCATTCACCGAAATAACTTACGAAATATTGCGAAAAACAATAGCTAGATTTGCGAAAGAAATTAAAATCAACTGTCTCAGAACGTTGATTTATTTTCAATAGGATTATGCTTATCAGACGTATCAAGCGAACATTTATATAAACGCATGAAAACCCATTGCTGTACAAAGAAATATGTATACTTAAAAAAGGATTTGTAATGTAAAAGAACAGAACTCAACCTATATAACGATTTAAAACATACAAACTAGCCTCGCAAAACAAATAAACATTTCATAACGTGACAGAAATTGCAAACTGTATCCTTTGAATTCAACATCTAATCCCTTCTTTCTTAACATTTACCTCATCCCTAATTTACTGATTTACTAAAATATAGTGAATGAAGGAAGGACCAATCTGCATTCATTCACCTACAAAATAACAGGCGTTAGTCACATTACAGCAAATTTCGTTGTTAGAAACCTTTGTCGTTCAAGAATCCAGTATAAAGAAAACCATCTTTTTTTTCTGATTGTCCTTGTAATGTTTCCTCCATTGCTGCTCTTAAAGCAATAAATATGTTATTATTATTATTATCATCATTATCATCATCATCATCATCATCATCATCATTATTATTATTATTATTGGCAATTTTTTGTTCCATCCCGCTCAGAAGCTAAACTATTACTTGCTATTAATTTGTTTTGATATATTGTGATAAATAATTCATTTTTTTGTTTGTTTTGATATCTCTCTTCCTTTTAAACCATTTATTTTTTTACAGTATATTGTTCTAATCCTCTAATGTAATTGACGATCTCTTTGTGCGTATGTCTCTCTCCCTCTCTACCCCATTTCTCTCTCTCTCTCTCTCTCTCTCTCTCTCTTTCTCACTTCCTATTTTATACAGAAACAAACTCTATGACAATCACAAACACACACACACACATCATATTTGTATCAATACAGACACGTGCAGAAGATATTCTGCGAATATACTTATGCACCCAAATGAACTGTAACTCCTTTCGCTTTATTGTTTTCTAAGTGATTCAATTATGAATTACAAACGGCATAACTCAACTATTAACAAAGCAAAACAACAAACAACACAAACAACAATAGCACTAACAACATCACAAGAGCTACTAACATCAATGATGAAACAGCAATGCTAATGTTATTAACACCTTATTTGTATTATTAGTTTCATTTTTCTCTTGTATTTTTATTCATATTTTTGTTGTTGCTATCATTTTTATTTATAGCTTTTTGCAGTTATTTCTTGACTGTGTGTCACGCATTCTTGTCATTCCGCAAGTTGAAAAGGAATTGCCTATTTTTGGACGTGTTTTATGATAATTTTTGTATTTTTATATTATTGCGGAACTAGTCTCGACCTCAGGGGGACTAATGTATTCCTTTGTTTCTTACCGCATTATGTCTTACATATCTTTCGGTAATATTGTTTTCCAATTCAAGGAAATTTAACAACAAATATTGCCACGAATTTCTCCTCTGGCAAGCAAAATGGCATTGTAAAAGTCAGAACAAATGTTGGAGGATTGGTGTTCAGCCCTTTTACGCCAAACATGTTTCCAGCCTGCTGAGCCCTTGGTACAACCGAAAGTATTATCATCAACATTTACTATTCAGGAGAAAGGGAGCATTTCCAAAATAACAACACAGAGGTTTAGAGATTAAAAGCAGAATGCTGAATTACTATAGTAACAGACACATAAACATTATCATCGGATTAATGTCTAATGAGTCAACTTGCGGAGGATGAAGCAACATTGACAGTCATTTCCACTGCTGCGGTCGACAGTCATTCGACTACAATATGTTGGCTGTAAAGACTAGCAACCACACCGAAA
The DNA here is from genome assembly GCF_006345805.1 of Octopus sinensis. NCBI lineage: Eukaryota > Metazoa > Mollusca > Cephalopoda > Octopoda > Octopodidae > Octopus > Octopus sinensis. Next base: position 20,454 of record NW_021835032.1, on the reverse strand, counting down.
ATAAAAATAAAACTAAGACAAATCAGATGCCCGGTTCGAAACGAAATGGATGCAGTCGATTTAGCCATCGACGTTAGATTTTGGACAACAGAGCTACGATGGCCAAAAGATTGTTGGCATTAATGGTTAATGTATACAACAGCCGATTAGGACTCAGCATAATAAACAAAAAGGCTCAGGAGTGACTGTTTGGTAGGTAGCTTGCTTACCAACCACATTGCTCAGAGTTCCATCCCACTCGTGGCACCCTGGGCAACTGTCTTCAACTACAGCCTCGGCCCGACCAAAGCCTTGTGAGTGGATTTGGTAGACGGAAAGAGAAAGAAGCCTGTCGTGTGTATATATATATATATATGTGTGTGTGTGTGTGTGTGTGTGTGTGTGTGTCTGTGTGTGTATGTGTTTCTCTCCCCACCATCACTTGACAACTGATGTTGGTGTGCTCACGTCCCCGTAACATAGCGGTTAGGCAAAAGAGACCGACACTATAAGTAATAGGCTTTGAGATAAGTCCTGGGATCGATTTGTTCGACTAAAGGCGGTGCTCTAGCATGGCCGCAGTCAAATGACTGAAACAAATAAAAGAATAAAAGTCCTTTCACCCTCAAAATATAAAATGCCGACAGCAATATATAAACTGTTATATATATATATATATATATATATATTATATATATATATATATATATATATGTATGTATGTATGTATGTGTGTGTGTGTGTGTATATACATTCACATGGAGAGTTTAAACTAATTCACGTGGAGAATTAAATACTTCGAAAAAAAAGAAAAAATATCCTGATGTGCAAACTTCCGAAAACCGTAAGATAGAGAAGACTTGTTAGGTGGGATAGTTGAGTTGCAACAACAGTAACGACAACAACTTAAGAAGCAACGAGAGCAACAACAAGGATTGCAACAGCAAAAGTCACACTTAATGAAGTCGATAACCAATCTGTGGAATACATTTTCACCAGACCATGTAGCGAATTCCATAAACGAATTCATATATGACCCCAAGAAGAAGTAGCCTTGGACGCTTACTTTGGAAGATTTCAAAATTTTAAAAAAGAATGCCGGGATTGGATGGACGACATGAAAACCCGTCTAGTTTTATGAAAACTAGGAACAGCAATGCATGAGAAATATAGGAGGAGGAAACCTCCTTCGGTCATGAATAACCATGGGATTGCACCTAGAAAGTTACCCTCCGAAGCACAAGTCAGGGCAAGATTGTTTGCGCAAGGATAGCAGTCACCCATGCCTCCCCTCCTTTCCACGCCACTGATGTTATCCAAGGGAAAGGCAAATTGGCCGATACAGCTTGGCACCAGTGATGTCGCAACTCATTTCTACATCTGAGTGAACAGGAGCAACATGAAATAAACTGCATTGCTCAAGAACACAACACGCAGCCCGGTCCGGGAATCGAACATACAACCTCACGATCGTAAGCTCTACGCTCTAACCACTGAGCCATGTGCCTTCACGCATGAGAAGTATAGTAACTCCATATTGCCCCCCAAAAAAGCGTCAGACATAAGTTTCACCGACACAGTTGACATCTTGTGCAAAATGTTTAGTGAAATGTGCTCACCGTGTACTATTGGATGGAAATAGTAAAGAACAAAGAACACAGAGTATGAGCGATTTAGGCTAGATATGTATATTCCATATCCTTTCAAGTGTCTGATGTTTACACAAGGATTGACGGATAGGAGGGATGCAGACATCCGAACGAAAATTCTATCGAAACTGGAAATAAACCACGATTTGACATTGTAGAAACTGTAGGAAGATTGTGAGAGAATATTAAAATGAAGGCATGACACGGAAGAAATTCAACGGAGAAGACTATTGCAAAAAAGGTCGGAGCCCAATCATGGACGACTTCGAAATATAACAATATTTGTCAGAGCGACAACCAACGTCGCAAGAGAGTTACAACAGTGGCAAAAGGGCGCTTTACAAAAATGGAACAGATAAAACAGGGGACAACTAATGATCTTTATGTTGCAAGTCTTGTTTCTCTGTTTGTTATTTTCGTTCTTCGAAAAAAGGTTCGTTTTTATGTTTTTGTTTTTTTATGTTCTCGTTTCTGATTTTGTCTACGGTTTTTGATGTCCTGTGCCCATGTAAACATGTATATATGCATATATATGTAGGTATATACGTATATGTATACATGCATATATTATTTATATCATTATATATATGTGTGTATATGTGTGTATGTGTGTGTGTGTAGAATTGTATATAACTCGTTATACGCGCATACAAGCACAGACACAGTCATACCAGTACATATACACTCAGAAGTATAAACTCGCACGGACACGCTCGAATATATAAAAGGGTTGGACAAAATAATGAAAACACCTAGCATCATAATATCATAATTTTGAAATATCTACAAAAGTCAAAAGCTTGTTTAGTTAATGTTTTTATTATTATTTATTATTAGTGTTGCTTAATTTGTCTTGCTAAAATAGCTGTTTCTTTTCAGATGTCACCAGAAAAGGTAATTAAAATTCACTGAAAGGAGAGATCTATCGGACTTTCAAAGAGGTCATATTGTTGGTACTCGTATGGCAGGCGCTAGCGTAACGAAAGCAGCCGAAATGTTTGGTGTATCAAGAAGTACTGTCTCGAAAGTAATGACAGCCCTTCAGAAAAAAAAGTGGGGGCTCCTGGTCGAAAGAGAATTCTGGAAGAAACCAAAACTTTGATATAGGGACCGTCGGACTCTTACGCGAATTATTAGAAAAGATCACAAAAGTAGAGCTCCCAAAATTACTGCAGAGCTTAATGAACACCACGAGACCCCAGTTTCCACAAAAACTGTTCGACGGGAGCTGCATAAAGACGGATTTCACAGGAAGGCTGCAATCAGAAAATCACTACTTTCAAAAACAAACGTTGCAAAGCATTTAGAGTGGAGTAAAAACCTACAGAATTGGTCCCTATAACAGTGGAAGAATGTTATTTTCTCGGACGTGTCACCCTTTACTTTATTTCCGACCACCAGCCGAGTATACGTATAGAGACAGCCAAAAGAAGCATTTGGCCCAGACTGCCTTCTTCCAACTGGTAAACATGGAGGAAGATCTGTGATGATCTGGGGGACTATATCTTGGAAATCCACGGGCCCAATGATTTCCCTTCATGGCAGAATGAATAGTCGAGGCTATTTAAACAATTTATCTGATCAATTCATCCTATGGTTGGGGAACTATTTCCGAAGGGAAACGAAATCTCTCGGGATGATATTGCACCAATTCACACATCTGAAGTTGTTACTGAATGGCACTAGGAACATTCAAGTGAAGTTGAACATTCTATCTGGCCATGCCACTCCCCAGATCTCAATATTATTGAACATTTACGGTGCATTTTAGAAAACCAAGTAATGAGTCGATATCCTCCACCATTATCACTACAAGAACTTGAGATTGTTTTAGCTGAAGAATGGACAAAAATTCCTTTGAAAAGAATTCAAGCTTTGTACGAGTCAAATCAAGGTGTAATTACTGGCAAAGGTAGTCGTACACCGTATTAAAATAAATTTTGTCGAACCCTTGTATATATATATATATATATATATATATATATAACTTAGACTTAGATAACTTAGAAAGGTTTTGGCCAGTATTGGCCCAGGCCATGTCTAACTTAAAAGCACCACCTGGTGAAGTCTTTCAATTCAGGATTTGGGCACCGAGGACCATTCGAGCAGAGAGTTATTGTTTGCGGAGACATATCCGGGTGTGGGTGGTTTGTCCGGGACTGTTTGAAGGAATTTGTCCAAAGACTTCTTGAATTTTGTGTGGTCAGTTTCTGTTTTGACGTGTCCTGGTGTAATGTTGAAGAGAGCGGGTCCAATTGAGGTGAAATAGTTGTGCCGTATTGTTGTTATGAGATGCGATTTAGATTTTTGTTGTGGACGGATGGCACGTGGTCCAAGCCTTGGATGTATTTTGAAGGTGATGCCAGCATCATTCGGATAGTACTGATGGAATATTTTCCACATCATACAGATAATGTAACGTTCACGGCGTCGTTGGAGTGAATACAGTTTCAGCTTCTCTAGTCTACCCCAGTAGTCAAGGCCTGACATGCCATCTATCTTTTTTGTGATTGACCTTTGGGGAGCTTCAATTCTCATAATATTTTGTTTTGTGTAGGGAGACCACAGTGGACAGCAGTATTCAAGGTGGGGTCGGGCAAAAGTGGAGAACAGAAGGATAATAGTGTGGGAATATCTCGACTGGAAGGTTCTGAGAATCCAGGAACACATTCTGCGGGCCATGTCAACTTTGCTGCTTATGTGTGTAGCCCAGCTTATGTTGTTGTCCACTGTTACTCCCAAGTCTCTGATGTTGTTGGACGCCATGAGAATTTCTCCAGAAGGAAGGGTGTATGGGAGTTTCAGAGCGTCCTCCCTTCCAAAGTGGATCAGTTCGAATTTGTCTTCGTTTAGCAGCATGTTGTTCTTTTCCGCCCATTGGACAACAGCCAGTAGGTCTGACTGAAGGCTTATTCGGTCATCCACCCCATTGATGACCTTCTGGAGCTTGGAGTCATCAGCGAAGGTTCTGATGTTACTGTGTTTGATGGTGTCAGTAATATCATTTATGTAGATGATGAAGAGAAGTGGGCCTAAAACAGTGCCTTGTGGGACACCACTGCTGACTTTGGCTGGGCTGGATTTGACTCCTTCGACTACATCATGTTGGGTTCTGTTAGACAGGAAGCACTTGATCCACTGCAGCAGCTTTCCAGTGACACCAATATTGGACAGCTTTTTCAAAAGGATCTTATGATCAACCCTGTCAAAGGCCTTGCTGAAATCAAGGTAGATGAATTCAGTGTTGGAACCATCACCCAAGGATCTCAAAATGTCATCAAAATGATGCAGTAGCGCGTCAGGCAATCTCTTCCATTACGGAATCCATGCTGGTTGGAGTTCAGCATATTATGACTCTCAAGAAGTGAGTCATACGCGATCTCAGCACTCTCTCAAATACCTTAATGATATGAGAGGTGAGTGAGATTGGACGGTAATTCACGGCAAGCGATTTGTTTCTTTTTTTTGAAAACTGGGACAACAGACTGGGATAGAAGGTCTTCTGGTATATATCCAGCATCCAGTGAGTTCCGCCATAGATTGGCTAGAGGGGGTGCAAGTTGGTTTTGACACATCCTCAAGACACACGCAGGGATCCTATCGGGACCTACTGCTGAATTATGCTTCATTTCCTTTATTGCTGCTAAGACATCATGAGCGCCAAAGGTTATATCCGATAAAGTGTATTGGGAGTAACATCACTGATACAGCCCAGATCAGTCATATCAGGATTGCTGATATATATATACATACGTATATATATATATATATATATATATATATATACATACGTATATATATATATACATACGTATATTATATATATATATACATACGTATATATATATATATACATATGTATATATATATATATATATATATATATATATATATATAATATATATATATATATATATAATATATATATATATATATATATACATATATACAAGGGTTCGACAAAATTTACTTTAATACGAGGTACGGCTACCTTTGCCAGTAATTACGCCTTGATTTGACTCGTACAAAGCTTGAATTATTTTATTCTTTTACTTGTTTCAGGCATTTGGCCATGACCATGCTGGAGCACCACCGTTATCGGACAAATCGAATATATATATAATAGCACGTAAGTGCATGTGTCTGGTCCGCTGTGTGTGTGTGTTTGTGTGTGTGTGGTGTGTGTGTGTGTGTGTGTGTGTGTGTTCAAGGCAATAAGCATTAATGTGAAAAATCTATCTGGAAAAAATGCTACGAGATCGCATTGAAAGACAGGGCGAAAGGAAAGAAGGAAGCAAAGCAGGAAACGCCTCGAACTTGCCGTCGGAAGTGTGTCATTGCGCCTATTTAGGTCTTATACCAACCCAGTGTTTATGATGATGACGGTGTGGGTGCTGTTGATCGCTGTAACGCTGCTGGTAATAGTGCAGGTGGCGGAGGGAACTCTAATGGTGGTGGTGGTGATGGGGGCTTAGGTGTTTTTCTGCTTCTTACACCACTACACCGCTCCATGAACGGAAGGAGACAGATAGTGACTAAATGGAGTAAAGCATATATAAATAAATAAAATAAATAAAATTCTAATGGAGTTTTTTGTTTTGTTTATTCTTTTTTTTTGGTTTTATATATTTTCCCTACTTTTTCATAAGTATCTGCAGTGACTGACTGCCTGCCTGCCAAGCGCGTGCCATTCTCCGCCTCTTGATGTGTCACGTGACTTCTTGCGTGTGACTGTACGTGCTTCGTATCTATCGTTTGTTTGCTTTTGCCGGTTTATCTGTGTGTATGTGTGTGTGTGTTTGTGGGTGTACACGTTTGTGTGTGTATGTGTGTGTGTGTGTGTGTTTCTGCGTGTGGTGAGTGCCTGCATGTACTTGTTTGTCTGATAACCATTTTGTAAATACGTTGGATTTTTGTTTTCTGTTTGCCATTTTGTGAAAGTAGGGTTGTGTAAAGTATACAGATAGATAGATAGATAGATAGATAGATAGATAGATAGATAGATAGATAGATAGATAGATAGATAGATAGATAGATAGATAGATAGACAGACAGATAGATGATAGATAGATAGATAGATAGATAGAAGATAGATAGAGAGATAGGCAGACAGAGAGATATATAGATAGATAAATAGATAGATAGATAGATAGATAGAAAGATAGATAGATAGATAGATAGATAGATAGATAGATGCATTTATACATACATATATAAATAGATAGATAGGAAGATAAATAGATAGATAGGCAGACAGAGATATATATAGATTGATAAATAGATAGATAGATAGATAGATAGATAGATAGATAGATAGATAGAAAGATAGATAGATAGATAGATAGATAGATAGATAGATAGATAGATAGATAGATAGATAGATAGATAGATAGATAGATAGATAGATAGATAGATAGATAGATAGATAGATAGATAGATAAATGGACAGATAGATATGTTTCTTTATTAGCCACACAGGGCTGAACACAAAGAGGATAAATTACAAAATAGAGCTTTTCTTTTGGGGGAGAAAAAAAGGGATCGTAAAGATAGATAGATAGATAGATATTTAGATAAATGTTAGTATGTATGATTGTGTGCATGTATATGTGTGTGTAAGTGTCTGCACGTGTGAGTGCGTTTTGTACATTTATGAGTATATGATTCTAAAATAGATATATTTAAATACGCAGTTTATAAGTTTGTATTACTCATACTTTAGCCTTCGTAAAAGTGTGTTTATGTGCTTCGTAAGTACGTACGCACTTGAATTAGAGTAATATAGGAATGCGTCCACGTTTCACATGTACATATGTATGTGACACAAAGATATATATATATATATTTATATATATATAGTAGAAATATGTTACGAAAAGAAAATATAAAATTTAAAATACGCGTAAGAGTAAAATATGAAAAATCAACGAAAATGCATATTGCTGATAGAAAATGCTATTAATGACAGGTAGTGACAAATATATACATTTAGATTGACTGAAGTAGTAATACGAGTCAAAAAGGTCATTATTATGAGATGAATATAAGATGATAATAATAATAAATTAAGAGAACAAAACGAACCAATTGGTTTACGCGAAGGCTATTCATCGTTTGAACAACACCAGTTAATATACAGTGTCAGGTCTAATAGTTCCTGAGAAAAAATGTTATTTGTAAGGAAGGTAAGTAGTTCTGTATTATTTGTAAGGGAAGTAAGTAGTTCTGGAATTAGAGATGTGAGTGATGTAGGTAGTGTATAGCGTTTAGTGGTTTAACTTGAAGAGTTAGTGGTGTTCTGTATTGAGTTGTGTGTTCATATTTAGTTGGGGGAGAAATTTGTTGATGAAAAATGCCTCTTTATTCAACCTTTGTTGCATTGTGGTGTTCTGTAAGCATTGGTAAAAGGGAAATATTTGGAAATTGGGATTAAGATTCCCCGCACATCTTTCTATGTGTTCACTCACCTAAATGTCTGTATTGTAGGTGACGGATATGCTCTTTGTGAATGGTGATTCTTTGACGGAGCGAAATTCCTGTTTGTCCAATATAGAGTTTACCACATCCTCTGCAAGTCATGACATAGACTACATTTGCTGAGGCGCAGGTGAGATTTGATTTGATCTTAAATATTTCTCCTTGTTTGAATTGGAATTCTGAACCCTACAGAAGGTGGGGGCATGTTAAATAAAATAAAACATATGCATATATACATACATATATGTACGTACCTACCTCTATATATACATGCATATATGGGTACAGGACACCAAAATAACGTCGAACACAATGAGAAACGAAAACAAAAACACAAAACCAAGAAACTGGACATTTTTCTTAAACAACGAATAGAGTACAGGACAAATAACACAAGGAAAATTCCCCTTCTTCAGTCGCCATGGTTTCATCTACCCTGCGTTTCGAAGGTGAAGGCGAGACGCATCTTCGATTAAAATTTTCCTTCCCGCGAAAAGCAAATTAAATAAAATTTGATATATTTTTGCGGAGGGGTAAAAATGGTAACAAACCAGGACAGTAACGACAGTACAAAATATAAACAGTAAAAGACAGGACAAGGAGAATAACGAGACAAGAAGGGCTGTTAAGCCGAACGGCTTATTTTTGAGAACGGCGAAGGAGCAACAGAAAATGCCGTCTACATTTGAAGGAAGTCATGTCAGATACACATGTATTACAGATGTACTTGCATAGCAAGTGACCTTATCTGAGATCGTGTGCTGGAACGAAAACAATGTTTATAAGCCATTGCAGCGTGGAAAGTGTTTATAAGCCATTTAAGAACACACAAAAACCGTTAGATTCACTTCAACCATCAAATTTAATTTGTCAAAATATTTTCGTCGCTTTGGGACTGCGACCTGTTCACTGACGAAATTCTGTGCTGCATCTCTCTCTCTACATATAGGGAGACAGAGAGAGGGAGATAGAGAGAGAGAGAGGGAGGAGGGGAGATGGATTGATAAATAGATACATTGTTTTTTTTTAATCTGCATAGGTCCTATATATGGCTGTGCGGCAAGAAGATTGCTTCTCAACCATGTGGTTCTGGGTTCAATCTCACTGCGTTGCTGACCAATGCCTTGAGAGTTGGTTTGGTAGACGGAAAATGAAAGAGGTCCATGTATATATGTTGGTTTTTACGTCACCGCAACTGAGTTGTTCGGCAAAAAAACGATAGAATAACTATTGGTCTTACAAAGAATATTCCTGGGGCCGATGTCTTCGACTAAAAAGCCTTTAAAGCTCCAGGATGGCCACAGTCAAAATGACTTAAAACATCTAAAAGAATATATATATATATATATATGTGTGTGTGTGTGTGTGTGTGTGTGTGTGTGTGTGTGTGTGTGTGTGTGTGTGTATGTATATACATATATATATATATATATATATATATATATACTACTAATATAGGATGATGTTTTTTACAAAAAAAATTCCATCAAAAAGTGTGGCAGCATATTAAAATACCTTTAATGTTAAAATTATAAACAACTTATAAATAAGGGCTAAAGAAAATTACATCAATGCCAATATGCTGATAACAGACTTTTAAATCGTCAATTTCCACATATTATTTACTCGCTACAGAAAAAAAAACACGAAGAGCTGAAATCGGGGAAAGCCGGCCGATAGAATTTTTTTTAAATGTTCGTTAATTCTATATTGAATCAATTTCGGAATTAATCTCATAATAGATTTTTTGCTATTCAGTAGAAAATACGAAAGGATATAAATAAGATAAGTTGTTTATAATTTTAACCTTAATGGTATTTTAATGCAATGCCACATTTTTTGATAAAATTGTTTTTCTGTAAAAAAACTTCATCCTATATTTGTAGTAGACTTATTACTGCTCGCTAAAAGGACTGGTAACCACTATAACCTGTAGTGGAGAACAGTCAACACGTTGTGCTGAGGCTGCCCAAAGAATTTTATTCTTAGATATATCTGGGGTACTTTTATGTACACGTGATTTTTGCTTCGGCTTTTTTCCATGGGCGCATGTAAGTATCTTATTTATATCCTTTCGTATGTTCTACTGAAGAGGAAAGAATATATTATGAGATTAATTCCGAAATTGATTCAATATAGAAATAGCGAACTTATTTATAAGTACATATATATATATATATATATGTGTATATATCTCTTAAATAAAATCTGTTCTGTCTGTCTGTGTATGTGTCTTTTGGATCTCGGGCATCCGCCATCCGACTGCACTCAAATTTGATATGTATATACCGACGGTATCAAGGCGTGTATCAGTCTTGAAAAAAATTATAAAAATCGATTCCAGGTGAG
>NW_021835032.1:0-5000 GCF_006345805.1 Octopus sinensis | reverse complement strand
TATATATGTGTGTGTGTGTGTGGTGTGTGTGTGTGTGTGTTTTAAGGCACAACCACATACAAATATTAAAATGAAGCACACATACATGGACACTATAGTACATGTATCCAGGAATATATAAATATATATATATATATCTATATATATAAACGGCAGTTTGTCTGTGTGTGTTTCTGTGTGTCTGTCAGGTTGTACCTCACCCTGACCACGGCTTTCAACCGATTCTGATGAAACTTGACACACACATAGCCCAATGTCATAATTCAAAACTAACGCAGCGAAATTTTGAAAAGTCCCCCAGTTCTGAAAAAAATCGATAATTCGACATGGGGTCGAGAATCAGAAGAAACACAAACCACAGACTGTCTAGGGGACGCAACTCGACCTTTTTAACTAAAAAAAAATTACCATAATTTTTTTTCCATTTTTTGGCTATAACTCTCTAAAAATGCTTTATAGTTATTTCCCTTACAAACCCGAGCAACGCCGGGCGATACTGCTAGTATATATATATATATACAGACAAAGGTATATGGTTTAAGCATCTTGTTGCAAAAAAAACATTTTTTTATATATATTATATATATATATATATATAGTATATATATATATATTTTTTACTTGTTTCAGTCATTTGACTGCAGCCAAGCTGGAGAATCACCCGACACATATCTGTGTGTATATATATATATATATATATATATATATATATATATATGCGTATATATCAATGTGTTTGTGTGTGTGTTTGCGTATGCGTATATGTACACCATTTGTTTTTGAAAAAGCAACTCAAGACGTTCGTATAACTCTACTAATGTTTGCGTGATTGTGAAATTTCTTCGGAAATTCGTCAGAGACAAGTATGACAATTAAATGAATATACTTTTCCCCCCTTTAATTGTTAGCATTAAACGTAGCCCTCTTTTCAAATTTCCGATTGAAATGCGCCAAAAATTTAATATTTGATCTCAAGTGCAACACAGTTTGAAAACTGAGAGCATCGGCATTGAAGTGATCTAATCATTTATCCGTTTACAGATTAGTGTAGTAGCGTATACCTAATTGAATGTATTAAATGGCATGCATTGTTTATTGAGATGTAGCAAATACAAAGCGAATTAACATATAAATCCAAAGTATTTAAAAGCCATTATATGCCAAACAGCAGCTATGTTGTAACAGCCTAGACAGAATAAAGTTGGTGTCTTTCGCGAAACTTATTTGATTATTAAAAGAGATGATTTGAAATATTATATTAATAAAATGTTCCATCATTCAGCCTGCCAAATTTTTCGTGAAATGTGCCAAGAATTGTGATAGTCTTATTAGAGAAATCTAGACACGAATTTATAGATTCTCTTCACGTTACTGTAAAATTAAAATACATTAGCAGTTGCCAGATTATTACAAAGACTCAATTTACAAACACCTTGTCTGGTTGTGACACGAACCAAGTAGAAAAAATGAGTTAACTGTCTCAAAATGTTTCTAGGCTGGTAAGTTCAACTTTAGATCACTACCAACGAACTTTCTCTGAATTCAGAGCAGGTATTATTTGACATTTTGAATTATTGCCTTTGTTTTGTCTGATCTTTTGATATTGCTTTAATTTGTTCAACCGCCATTTCATATATATAACGGAGACTGATACCACCGATCTCTGAATACACAGTTAACTATTTTTTAGTGCGCTTCTTATCATCAGTTTATCATTTAGTCGTAGGAGTGGCCGTGAGGTAAGTAGCTTGTTTACGAACCTCATGGGTCTGGGTTCAGTCTACTGTGTGGCACCTTGGGCAAGTGTCTTCTACTATAGCCTCAGGCCGACCAAAGACTTGTGAGTGGATTTGGTAGAGGGAAATTGAAATAAGCCCATCGTATATATGTATATATATATATATGTGTGTGTGTGTGTGTGTGTGTGTGTGTGTGTGCGTGCGTGTGTGTTTATATGTTTGTGTGACTGTATTTGTCCCTCCAACATCGCTTGACAACCGATGCTGGTGTGTTTACGTCCCCGTAACATAGCGGTTCGGCAAAAGAGACCAATAGAATAAGTACTAGGCTTACAAAGAATAAGTCCTAGGGTCGATTTGCGCAACTGGAGAGCGATGCTCCAGCATGGCCACAGTAAAATGACTGAAACAAGTAAAAGTAAAAAGAAGAAAAGAGAAACGAGATCGCGCACACTCACAAACACACACACATACGCCCACACATAAACGTGTATTATAAAATTTACGATGTTTTTTTTTGTACGCAGGGGACCTAACCAGTTCTAAGAGAGTGTAACGTAGTTTGCTGCTTTATTCTCCTAGAAACACGTGTAAAATTAATATCTATGTATACTGTTCCATGTGCTGCGAAATATACTATTATACATGAACACAACAAAAGGTAATCGCTACAGACAATATCATTTATCTTTCAGTATTTTCATTCTAAACACGACACGGATTATATAAACGCATAATATACAATCCTCTGCAGTGTAAGTCGCAGGACGATAGAGCGTTTAATGTACCCGACTCATTGGTACACGGTATTGGAGAGCACTGCTGTTTCGGCAGGTTGAGTCTCTCCAGCCGGATGTTACTGGTACTCTGAGCCTAAAATCAGCCGCTGGTTTTGTCTGCAAGTAATCGTTCCAAATCTGGATGTACACGGTGCAAATAACAATTTCTTTAATGGTTGGCAGATATAAGCACTAAGCAGAAAACAACAGAGTGTGTGTTTGCTATGTGTTATGCATGGAAGACACCGATTTGCCGACAGCCCTTTTTTGTAGTTAGCTAATCAGTTGTACCAAGCACCAAAGCAGTCTGGTTTTGTGTAATAAGCGCGCTTCTAAGGGCCAGCTTCAAAATCTGCAATGCAAACCTGAAAGCATGAGAATGGGTAGCATTCTCATGCCTTCAGTGGAGACGTTTATGCTTCCAATCCATTTCCGACTTTGAGGCAGCCAGATTAATATTCTGAGGGAAAAGAAAACGCCCCAGCGTAGAACCAGTGGCTACCACTGCAACATCTGCAACAGGCTCAGAAAGACCGAAATTGGTCTCCATTTGCACATTACAAGACATCGATCTCTGAGAGCCGAGTAGTCATGCTATATCCTTATTCGACGAAGTGACAGATGAGGCAATCAATATGTATTCATCGATATATAGTATACACGCATATATGTATAGAACATATGTATAGCATATTATATATTCTGTATGCACAAATATAGACTTACATATATGTACGTATATTTGTGTTTGTATCAGCGAATGTTTCTATGTTCATATGTATGTATATGTGTATCTATGCAGCTTTCCAAATATGTATATAATATGATTTCCCACTATAATTAGTCGTTATTCCATTCTCAATATCCTTCAAATTCTCTTTGCTATCTTCACTTATTTGTCTCTTCATATCTCTTTCTCCCACAAATCTTTCTCACCCTCTCTATAACACCAGATTTTCTTTCTTATCATGCTTCATCCAGTTGAGAGGTTGGCCCGTTCGAGGGCAGATTCACAATTTGGCGAATGTAAATCAGAAAACCACGAGGGGTTATAGCAAATTCAACTCATTCCTCACGACAGGTCATTCACCCGAAAAGACTAATGAGCTGCTTGTAGCCATGGCGGAATATCAAGATTCTGGCAGATACTTGCATTTCGCGCTCTATTGCATTTCAAGTAAGATTCTTCAAGTTTTCATCTTCTGGCTAAATCAATATCATAGACTGCAAATATGTTTTGCAGGATGTGCATATATTTAACTTCGACACAACATTCACGCACACAGCGTACATATATACAAACACACATATGAACAAATACGGAGAGTTCATTTCCATGAGACTATACATACATTGATATATATATATGTGTGTGTATATGAGCATGTGAGCGTGTGTTTGTGTGTGCTAGCATATGATTCCACGGATATAGATAAAATCATACACCTATACATGTGCATATATACACGTATTTACGTGTATGAAGACACATACATATATACGTTTATATACGTATATTCACACATATACAGATATATATTCTCTCATAAATATACGTGTATACACACACATATATATAATACATACATATATATATTTATTATATATATTATTTATAAATATATATATATATATATATGTATATGTATATATCTATATATATATGTATATACATATATATATATACACATATATAAATACATATATGTATATATATATATATATTGTTAGTTATATGTATAAATATACGTTCATATGCAGACAACAGTACATTTCGTGTTTGTGATCGTATTAATAGGTAAAATATGCGATCACGTGAAATTACTGTATTTTCGATAAATTGTTGACAATCTCCATTTGGACTGGGAACCGAAATTCTTGAAGTAGTCAGCTCCTGGCTGAATCAATATCTTATACCACATACTTTGGTAGAATGTTCATCTAGCATGTATATTGACACATATAGCTACGAATACTTCATTAACGATATGTGCGCTCACTTCACGATAATAATTGTGAGGTTTCCATTCTTAGATCTGGTGACCTGTTGTGTATTTTGCAGAAGGTACCTCTTTTAATAATTGCTACAGATTACTCAGCAGAAAATGAGCACAAATTGGGTCCTTGTGCAGCTCTGTGTCTCCAAACGATGCAATGGTTCCAATATTGCCTCCAAGATGAACAAATGGGTAGGAAGATCAAGCCACCGAAAATGATTAGAGAAAAGTATTTACTCCTTTGTACTCACATGTAAGTATAACCATTTGATATGTTTATTTCTATGTATGCATACGAGTGGGTACGCATATATGTGAAGTCAGCGAATCTTGCAGGAATCACAGAAAGATGCACTTGAATCTAGGCAATCATTCACACATTAATCATTTCAAAAGTATTGAAAGGCAATCTCATGGAAATCACGTGATTAGATAAGTTGTTCACACTTCATACGTCCTCACATAATGATGTTCTGCATACGTAT